>NC_088603.1:42266011-42378511 GCF_036013475.1 Columba livia | reverse complement strand
CTGAAGTCCTAGTCATTAGCTCAGGTTTTAATCTTTCTCAAAAGTAACATCCATCCTCACCAATACTTTGACATTTGCACATCTGCTTTAACTTGTGCGTCTTTCAAAGTTCTTGTATTCAGCTTATGTCTCACTGTTTTGCCTGGCACCTCTAAGATATAACCTTTCCTATCAGTATACACTGCTAAGACTCTTCCTTGGGTTTATAATGCTGTCATGCAAGCAAGCGCCTTCCTTGCTTTTGATATGTTCATTCTGGTCACTCAAATGCACGGTTGGAACACTGTTGCAAGGAACGTTTCTTCAGCCCTACCTTCAGTTCTAGAGCCCTACCCTCACCCTTGCCATCTTCTGTGTGTGCTCTTTTGCTGTTGTGCTTTTCTTGTCACTTCAAATGCAACACTGTTGGAGTGATAAAGGACTCAGCATTCCGATTCAATGTGGATCACACAAAGCCATTTATTACAGAAACAAGCCTCCTTATATATGCAACTATTCTCTGATCATGCGTCCACGCTCCAAGCATGCATTCACTAATTGGATATCATCTATGTTCACGAGCTGTCCACGCACTGGAGTCTCACTGCTGATAGGTCCGTTGATTTACGTCATGTTGAGGCCCTGTTATTGTAGAACTGCCTCATCCTCACAGCAGGTCCTGTTTTCAGCTTTCTGAGGTGGCCTTGAAATTCCTTTGGGCCTGGCTAGTTCAATAACAAATCTCCATCTAACAAAAACCCATCCACACAATACTTTATTTTTTCTTTCAGAGTTGGTCTTAGCATATCACCATCCCATTTCACAGAGTCACAGAATGGTTGGGGTTGGAAGGGACATCTGGAGATCATCTAGTCCAACCCACCAGCTACCTAGAGTAGATTTCACAGGAGTGTGTCCAGGTGGGTTTTGAATCTTTCCAGAGAAGAAGAATGCACAACCTCTCTGGGCAGCCTGTTCCAGTGCTCTGGCACCCTCAAAATAAAGATGTTTCTCCTCATATTCAGCTGGAACCTCCTTTGCTTCAGTCTGTGCTTGTTGCCGCTCATCCTATTGTTGGGCACCACTGAGAGGAGTCTGATCCCATCCTCTTGACATCCACCCTTAAGATATCTATAAACATTGATGACATGTCATTTGTCACTTATCTCTTGCTAGCTTTCCAGTTTTAGTCCTGCTGCAGTCAGTATTGGCAGTCTTGTAATGTCTGAGCCTTGAAGCAAGCACATTTGTTTATTCTCTGTCTCTGGCCCTCACATAAACAATAGCAAAACTATCTCCTTATCTTTCTTCATAACTGCTCCTTCCAACTGTAATTTTCCCTCCTGTCTAAAACATGTATACAAATCCTTGCCATGCCGGGGCTCTTGAGGCTGCCATCCGTCAGGACATCATATTGGTTCTTTCAGTTCCCCATTTGTCTGTTTCTATCTGTTGCTTATCTCAGCAACTGAAATCTACAGGCTGGGGTAGTGTCTTTATTGACTATGGAGCAGAAACTAGCACTGAAACATCTGGACCTAGACTTCTGACATTGAGGTATAGTTGTCCTGGTGATGTAATATATTTTTTCCCCCCACTTTACAAGTACTCTATGTTATAGTACTATCCACTAGACAATAATTACTTTCTTGTTTATGTTTTCTATCCAAAAAATGGGTTAATTGAAATGTCCTTAAACAGGTACAAATGCCAAAGAAGTGTGATCTAGTGGCATATTGAGTTTTAAGTATTTAAATTCTGTCTACTGTTTTTTTACTTGCCAGGCTAAAAACTGAACAGGGAAAGGAATAGAGTCTAACTTTTTATTTAATAAAAGTCATGCTATTTTGGACATGAAGAATAAGCCAGCCTTTATGTGACTTATAAATGCACAGTGAAAAACTAGTGAATTTGGAGAGATTTCCTTTAGAGGAAACATGAGGAGTCAGGAGGGAATACTGATATTTCCTCTACAGTCATTGATGCAAATCACTATTTTTAAAATACTTTTTTTTTTTTTTTTCTAATATAATCATAGAGATTATATGGAAAGTCCAGGATCAAGGCTGCGACCAGGTAATGTTGTGTTTGCAACAAAATCAAACTTTAACTTAAATGAAACCTAATGATTTTTGAGTTTTAAAACCTTATTCTCCTGTTGCATATAGAGTGTCTCCTCTATTTCTTCAGCTTTAATATTGATCTGCTCTTGAGAGTGCCTCCACTCATGTGCAGGACCCACACTAAGAGTGTTCATTCATAACAAGGTGGCAAATCTTCCACTTGTAGTTCTTTGCAATATAAAAAAATCATGGTATTATCTAATAGTTGTATTTTAAAATGTTAGAAAAGGAGGTAATTGCATTTAGAGTACAAATATGTTATCTGAAAGATCCTTAAGGAATTTTTGAAAACTGTGAATTCCAGTAGTAAATCAGGAAGACCTAATTTTAATGGTCATTATCCTGGCTAAACTTCTGCTGAGTGCCATGGGAATTTCTTCTGTGAAAGGGATATTTCATGGAGCCCTTGTAAATTATCATGTATTTATACATCATCATTGCTGAAGCTAGTTTTTCATTTGAGATTCTTTCCTTTTTTACTGAGAAGCTTCACATACTGTAAGCTGCGATTTCAGAGTGCATATTGTCCAAATTAAATAATAATTAAATATTTGAAAGAAAATTATTTTGAGCAATTGAAATATTGATATTTATTTTAAAAAGTACTTTTTGTCTATATTAACTTGTATTTCACAGCTTTTTGATATAAAAATTGTATTATAAATTTTAATTATGCAGTACAGATCAAAATCTGCTGTCTGTTTTCTGCAGTTTTCAAGGCTGTTTATTGAAGAGTGCCATTATGATACCAACACACGGTTTCAACCCACTATCCAGTGATAATGTGTCAGAGCTATAATGATTTGCAGACAAATGCTTTAGCCTTTGTTAATCTTTTCAGCCCTGTGGGTAATCTGAGCAAATCTGACATCTTTTGTCAGTAATGTTTTCCTTTCAGGTAAAACTCTTAAAATTTTTGATCAAGTCCTCAAAAGCCTATTCATACACATATGCCCTCATCCCCCAGATAATGCTATATTTCTATATTAAAAAAAAAAAAAAAGTAATTGTGAAGCCGTCTGGAATGTATGGACTTTATGGGAACTCCTGAAGTTTCTAGCTGAGTGTTGGGTCTCTGTCTTTGAAGCACATAGACAGTACAAGTAGACATTACATATGGTCCTCCTAGACTGACAAGTCATATTGTTTCTGTCATACTATTAACAGAAAAGAGAGAGAGCTCCATACACTAAATAACAGGGAAATTCATATTATGTCCTGCTCAGTCCTTTCTATTTGCTGATATCATTCTCAGCATATTTTTATTCAGAAAAAAAAAAGTCTGAGAAGACACACAAAAGAAAGGGCACTCATATTTTTGCTTTTATTTTGTGAATACAAGCTATTGACAGCAAAAGAGAAAAATATCACAGAACAGGGAGCAGTGAAAAAGGTGACGTGTCAAGGAAGTAAAGTTTTTATCAGTGTCCTAAAAAAACCCGAAGATTCCTAGGTTGTAACAGGATAGAATATAGCAGTATTGAAACACTTGGTAGTGAGGTGAAAATGTGTCAGTACAAACTAAATCAAACTAGTTTTTCTCATGTAATATTTTACATGAGATATTTTAGATTATTACAGCATGGCTTGAACTGTCACCTTGAGCGCAAAGACCAAGCTAAATTCCTCCTTAAGTGGCTCAGGTAAAATGCAAGACTTGTTTCCCTCTTATTGATTTTATTAAGAGGAGACTTAGGGAAAAATGTCAAACCAAATTTCAATTGCCCCTCTCAACCCATCAGCCACAAAAAAAATCCAACAGTAGCAATAATGTCATTATCTTCCTGATCCCACTAGAAATGTCTCTCTGTGTCAGAGAATGACAGTTTCTATATCTCTTTGTTTTCTGTGAGAGCACAGCTCAGATCTGGTTGGCCCCTAGACACTTTGGTTTGTGAATGTCTCTCTTCTACTTCTTGTTAAAATAGCCAGCCCAGAAATTCAACTGGAAAAAAAGTTATAATAGTTCACTTGTGGGCTAATTAATTTTGGTATTTGGATTTCATCTTGATCTCAGTAAAGTTTTCATTCTTGACACCAGATCAACACCAGATCACTTTGCAAAAAGAAGCTTAGGTGAACATAAATCTGTACATAACACTTTATGATCCTCAAGGTGTTTCTGTGTGAGGAAATTTTAGTATATGGATCTAAATTAGTCTCTGGAGTGTAGTTTAGAGATAACAGTATTTCAGAGAGATACAGGGCTGCTGGCTGAAGTGCAGTATTTGGAGCTAAGCTCTTTGCTTAGCTTGCAGGTCTAATACTCAACCTGGGAAGGTGATTTTGTTAACTGATGTTCTGTAGTGATACACTAAGTGTTTTATAGTGGCAGTCTGCTGATAAGCTTTTATTTCATCTCTGGGTCTGACAGTGTGTATGGCTTAAAAAACCACAAGATTAAAATAATAAATAATGACTGATTTACCGCATAAAAATTGAAGAATCTGATTTAGTTTTGGTTCTGCACTCTTTCTCAGCAGGCAAAGCATGATAGAGGAGCACTAGGTAAATACAAATCAAGCTTTTATGTTTGTTTTAATTGTTCTGTTTTAAATCTGGATGATATTTCGTAACTCTGCACTTTGTAGAATACATAATATTTGCTTTTGTGTCCTAATTCTGTGAAATCATCTAAAGCTTAATAGCAGTATTTCCCTATTGGTTCTTATGGCTGGAATTAAAATTATTCCATGAAATACAAATAAATTATCATGTGTTTTTTTCAGTTCAATAGGTAAGTTCATAATGCTCTTTAGTTAAGAAAATATAGTCAATCATTTAAGTATAATATCCACAAATTAGTGCTGAGTTTACTGTGCCTGGTAAATTTTAAGTAATGCTCACTCATTTAGGCAGTCAAGCGAATTTGGTTTTGCTTTTTATCAAGCTACCTTTGGCTAGTATTTTTCAAATATCTCATTGAATATGACAAGAAAAAATGCATGGATATTTGATATTATTTGCTGGTAAGTTAGGTTTTTCTTGATCCTAAGAACGAAATATTTTCACATAGCTGTTTTTTTCTTTTTAATCTGATCTTAACACATAGAGGTAAATGAACAGGTTAAAATTGTGTTAAATTTATTCTGCTGAAAGAAAATGCAGTGCTTTTGTCTATGGGAAGTATACATTATGTACATGGATTTACTCTACAGAGGATGCTAATCTAGCTTTAGAGGAAGAGAAACAGGTTTACACCTACTCACTGTTTTCATAAGATAACAAAAATTCTGCTTTCTTGCTCCTTATAATAATTAATATTCACTTATCTAGATAAAATCAACAATAATCTAATAAAAATGAATAGAGGAAGCCAAATGTTTAATGTACTGCAATATTCTTAAATAATAGTTTTCCTTTTAATTCCAAACTGACCCTCATCCTTACTTCAGGCTTGGTAGTACAAAATGTAGTGCCATTGTCCTTGAGTGTGATGGATACTTTTTAGCAAAGATCGTATTTGAATACGCAATTAAATAGTTAAGCACAGAGTATAAAACAACACGAACACACAACTTATTTCAATATCTGCTTTAGAAGAAAATATTAGAAAGAACTTGTAGTGAAGTTCTTTTCTTGAAGTGCCAATACTTTCTTACTGCCAATCTCCATCTTCGTGATCTCTTTTTAGTAATTAGTTAAAGAATATTTTATCTTCTGATCTGCCTAGTGTACAGGTCTACGTGAAATGTTAATGCTTAGAGAAATGATAGGGAGATGTATTAAGAAACAGAAGTTTTCAAAACTGATAAAATATTTTATTTCAAAACTTTAGTAATTTTCTTCAAACAGGCCAACTTTGTATGCCATATAAAATGGCAGGGGTGGGGAAATACAATTATATATAGTGTATATGTAACGTGCATAGCTCATAATTACATGCATATATACAGGGAAATTGAATCTGTGTTAATATTTTCTGGTTTGCATAATCCCATTTTGTGGTTTGCTTAACTTTATGCATTTTTCTATCAATATCTAACTAGATTTGTGTTTAAACGGTGTTAAAACCCACTTTCACTTATATTCACAGACCAACACTCTATTCTTATATAATCTACAAGCTAAAGTAATATACAGTCTGTAATACAAAGCAATTGTCTCTATTCTTTCCTTTGTAGGGAAAGGAATTTTTACAGCATTAGTTTTTCCTTAGCATTGATGTCCTTTTATTCTAAACATGAAAAATACCATTTCCACACTTTATGGTGGTGTCATTTTGATCATGGAGAATGCTGATAATAGGTCCTTTCCACAGTCTTCATCAATATGTTCTTTAAATAGGGTGATCTTTAGTGTGGAGAAATTTATGACAAAGAACAGAAACCACTAATTTTCTCATGCAAAGTAAAGAAGACCCAAGGGATTAATAGCTTCTTGCACATTTTCTTGAGGTTTCTCTCGAAACATGCTCTTGCTAGATGTTGGAAACAAAAAGTAGCTGTGATAAAGCAACATACATCACTATAAGGCAACGTGAAAATATATTTTAATAAAATTTTTTGCCAAATGGTCCACATCAGACATTTTGTTGTAATACTTAGGGTAAAATGAAAATAAATTTCATAACATCAAAATATATAAAAAACATAACGTACGTTAGCTTATGCAAAAAAAAAAAAAAAAGTTAAAATAAGAAAATTCCGCTTATCGTATATTTACATTTCCTTTTGAATAAATGTGGGAAAACTTTTATGATTAGTGAGTTACATTAATACTTCTTTTCTCTTAGAGTAACTTAGAAGTGAGTCAGAGAAAGGGATTTTTCTTTTGAAACCCATTATCAGTTACATTGTATAACCCAGGGGTGTCAAACTCATTTTCACCGGTTTATAAATGTAACTGCTTCTACATTTATAGAGCCCTAAAATTACATTTGGCCCTTTGCAGGCAACCGTGAGGCTGACGTGGCCCCTGGTGAAAATGAGTTTGACGCTACTAGTCTAGTTTTTTAAGTCTTTTATATTATCCTTTTTTTTGTTCCCAGCATTATTGGAAAACCAAGTCATGCATTTAAACTTCATATTTACACCTACAGGTTTTAAACAGTGTATGCTCTTTATATATTAAGGCAACAAAATGAGCTGTCCTCCTGATTTTACTGTTGTCATCTACAGCATCGGCAGGAATTGCTGTATCACAGCGGAAGGTGCGTCAGATCAGTGACCCTGTTCAGCAGATTCTTGTTCAGCTGCACAAAATTATCTTCATCACTCAAGTATGCATTACTGTTGCTTCTGACATTCTATACTTTTCAGTTATTTGCTGTTGTCAAAATGATGGTACTGCAAAGTGCTGCTAATTTAGTCACTGTTCTTTAAAAACAACAGAACTTGACATTTTTGCAGATGGCAGGATGCTTTAAAAATATATCATTTAAATAAAGACTAACCTTGAATATTAGTATGTGGAGGATGGCAATAATTGAGTCATATGAAAAAAATTCATTGGCTCACCTCAGAAAAATGGATTGTACAGTAAATTATTTTTACAACATTCTGTTATGCCAGCAGTATGAATATTTTAAGTGACTTAATATCATATACTGACATGGAGAGTATATAAAATGCTCTTCTCTGTAGCAATAATTTCTAAATAACTTCTAAGTAATAATTTTTATTATAAATAAACAGTAATAATTTATTGAGATTTCTAGTGCAATATTTCAAATCTTAAATATGTTAAATCTTTTGAAGTATCAGATTTTTTCAAACTTAAAATTAAGTTCAACTCTTTCATAGTGAAAGAGAGCTAAAGTTATTTCATGCTCTTCCCAGAGCAAAAACGGAGTTGATATAAATCTGCATTGAACTCTCAACGAAAAATGTGACAGGAGTCTCTTTATTCTCCAGAAAGATGGCTGCCATTCAGTTACTTGCAAAGTTTGCTATTATTAATTAAACATCGTCTTATTTTTCAAAATGAAGTGCTTGTATTTGGAAAGTGATTTTGTGTGTGTTTAGAGCAGAATAGCATAACTGAACTTGGGTTTATTTTGCCTTTTTTTTTTTTTTTTTAAACTGCGAGACTTATCAAAACAGGTAATACAGGAAATAAGTCACCAAGGACAAAGAAAACAATTGTTATTTAAGATAATTTGAATTTATTGAACTTATTGCAAGAATTATCTCCTTCACCTGCTAAAAGAAATGAGGCAGTTCAATCTTTACATGCTACATCAGGTGTCCAAGATGCTCATTAGTAAACCTACTCTCTCTATTGAAGGTTTTCTTAAGTGCCCTACTAATTAATGCAAGTTACCATAACATAGATGCATGATAACTGAGAACTAACAGCCACTCAAAGACTCAGAATTGGCCACTGAAGCATTAATAGGAACTTCAATGCTTTTGGTGTTGGGTGGTTTTGGCATTGGAAGGCAGAAAAACCAGGATCCATTCCTGCACTTATTCACTGTGTGCTATCTGCTTCTCCTGTACCTGTTTATATTCTTAAAGCTCTAAGGTACAATATTTTTTATAATAAAGAGCTGTTTTCTAAAACTCTGAGTATTGCAGCTGACAATTCTAAACTGAAGTTTACAAGGGAGAGTTCTTGCCTGTTAGTTTTTTGTTGCCAGCAGCCTTCCCAGTCCAGTTTCCATGGGAACAAGAAACAGAGTGATCTCTGGAAAACAATGTAAGAGAAAGCTTTAAAAGAAAAAAGAATATTATGTAAATCCTGGGCCTATTTTTTTTTTTTTTTTTTTTAACTGATCTGACATCTGTTTTAATTAAAACAAAAGCTAAAATTGAAGACTATTGCCTGAGGCAACTCTGGGTTTCTCATGCAGTGGACTTGTCCTTTACCACCTTTGCTTCAGAATATCCCAGGACACCCATGGTACCTTAACTGCACGCAGCTCATTGCAGTGGCACGTAGTTTGTAAAGTATTCGGCAGGCATTATTTCTTTTATTCACAGTCTAAGGAACATTCAACATCTGACTTGAATCATATGTATAAGGCCTTATCTGCATTAAAAGGGAGTAGTACTTGTTATGCAGGTACTACTTTAAACTTTAAAACTTTATGCAACCAGCTGTCTGATTAATTTTTTTTTATGCTTGGGATGTAACCTTGATCCCTGGTTTGCCAGAGCAAATCAGGACTCCTGTGAGGCCAGTATAGCTGTTGCAGATTTGTAGCCATCTTGGAGCAGTAATTTGTTCAAATGGGGAAAAAAAAAAAAATCTTTATAATCTGTACTGTGACTGTGTTTGAATGTGAATTGTTAGTGGTCAAACCTGCCTTGTGCAGTCAGAAAGCTTCCTGAATTCAATGGGGTGGCACTTTGTGAATTTACATAAGTGATGTGATTATAAACTCAGTACTAAAGGGTAGAAAATAATGGTTTTATAAACATGCTCTGCATGTATAAACAGCTATACAGAAACAGCATAGGACATCCTTCCAAAAGTAGTACATATCACAGAACTGTTATCAGACTGGGTTGGTGTTGTTGCAGTGACCAGCATCTAAAGCTTTACATTTACTGTTGGAGCATAAAAATGGTTTTAAAATCTTAAAGAGCAAAGAAAGAGACCTTCTTTGAACTGTTGATTGAAGACCTTAAAACACAATAAAGTATGATGCGTGCTTTTATTTTGCAAATGTAGTTGGAAGATGTGTACTTTCTCAACCACAAAACACAGGAGAAAAAGTATACAGTTTTGCTTTGTAGCCTAGTGAAATGTAAATTTCCTCTAGCAAAAGTCACATTCTGAATTGTGTTGAGATGTACATAAGGACCTTAAAAGAGCATGTCGAAGCCATGAGAAACATTCCCAGTTTCTACACACATCGAATGAAGGTCTACGAAGTTTCATTAATTTCAGCTGGAGTCACTTGTTATAGCCCACATTAAATCTACACCGATGTTCCGTGGGCTTTGTCTGCAGAAAAATGTCTCAAATACTGACACATTGATCATGGTACCAAATCTAGTATTACCTGTATTAGGCTCGTTATGATATTTACATTCAAGGCTAAAGAGAATGAGACTAATAGGATGGTCAAACTTAGGAGCATTATTATAATGTGCCATTAAATCAAGTCTTATACTGTTATTTATTACCATGCTATTAATATTAATTTTTCTTGTTGCGTTGTAGCTACTTCTTTCAATAATGGTGCTACTGATTAGGTCATTTTAATGGGAGGTGTATCTGAGCAGTGAAAACATCTGTTTCTTTGTTTTGTATAGCTTCCTCCAGCTTTGCAATGCAACTTGAAAAGGAGGGTCATTGAGAGATTCAAGAAGTGCCTCTTCAGTCAGCAGAGCAATCCCTGTAATCTGAAATCAGAAATGAAGAAGGTGTAGTACACCAATTACTACCTATGATCAACTTTTCTTCTACTTGAATTAAGCTATTGATATTAATATCACAAAAATATGAGTGTAAGATTCCATTTTTAAAAGGAAATATTTAGAATGTTCTCTAGCTATCCTTTATTTGGAAAATATGGAGGCTTCTTAAGTAAGCAGCTTTTACAGATTGGTTTCAAGTTTGTTTTTGATCATTAGAACACTTTTTGTAAATGGAAAGGACCTACTAGCTGCTCATATGCAAAATCAGACTTCATCTCATCAGAGCTCCGAAAGAGAAGAGAAAGGAAAGTGTAACTTTTTGTGGCAAAGGCTGATAAAGATTATATGAGCTCTTTTATGTGAGCTCTTCTTAATTTACTATTAGTTTTCCAGTATTATACATGTTTTGGCATGTATTCCTACTAAAACTGTCCCAGAATGTCTTGAATGTAGCATACGTTGTCCCATTGTTGCATAGTGTGTCAGGAACAGTTTATTGTCATCATTTAAAAATACCACAGATTTGCAAGAATGGCATGACTAAAGAACCATGCCTGCTTGTTTTCCAATGACATGCTGGATCCTTTCTGACAGTGACAGAGGTCACAATTAATATCAGAGTTTCTAAATGTTCCTGCAAAATCTCCTGAGAAGACTGTAGTCAGAGTCAGCAGAGGATCTGAAAATGACATCCTCAGCATCTGTGTATTGTGGGAAACTGTGAAGCTAAGATATTTTATTTTTTAATTGATAACAAATCAGTTATTAGGTATGTTACTGTATCTAAAATTTCATGACAAATAATTTCTTATCACGTTATTTCCCCTGTGTAATCTAACTTGATTGTCACCTACTTGAACTGAGTCTTCTAAGTCATTGTTTGCTATGGGATGGACTGACCGCAAATGCTAAATCCTTGCTGTACTTTTGTAATAATTAATCTGAAATGCTTAAGCTCCACAGAAGGTGGCTACTTAGTATTCAGATTGATAGTACATTTGGAAGATACTTAAAGATGCCTCTCTCTGAGCCTCAGTTTCATTCCAGTTTGCTGTCATGTAAATCAAACTGTAGTTTATGTTAAAATATTCCTGTATTTTGGCCATAATATTAAATCTAAGCAAGTTTTTGCTAAATGTGTATTGAGTCAATGTTTTCAGGAAAGGATGCCCAAATATATGGTAAGAAAAAGGAAGTGCTAACCTAGTTTTCAAATACCTAGAAATAAAGGAACCTATTTATTTATAAATGTTATCAACTGTAAAATTGTGTTAGTTTCAAAACTGTTGGATTTAAACCTGCAGAAAAGGGAAGAAATACACTATTTCAGAAGTAAATGGTGGCAAACTAAAGATGTTTGAAATGATGAATGCAAATACTGGGCACTTCTACCTTGAAGGAAGTATTTACAGGAGCTATTAATACAAAGCAGCAACAAAAAGCGTAGTTAGAAAGATGGAGAATTGATAAGCATCAGTGAATAAATTGTACATATTTTACCAAAATCACCATTATAAACAGGTTGGATAACATGGACATCATTTAGAGATAATAGGAAGAACATAGGGAAAATAATTAGGTTAAACTCTTCCAGCAAGCGTTGTTAGAGGCTGTGCAATTTCTGCAAATAAAATTTTAAAATGATGGGTTTTAAACTATGTTGAATTAGAAAACCTAATTAGAATAAGAGACAAAAAGATTTCTGCACTGATCAGTGGTGAGGTAAAGGTCTTCCAACAACAGATATTCTTCTGTTTCTATAACTGTAAAAGCGTTAACATGATGCAGAAATGCACAACTGGAATTTCTCTCCTGCCCACAAAGATATTTTCATGTCAGAGTTGTTAACCATTGGATATTTTCAAAACTAGATGTTTTAAGTTTGATGGCAGTACCCTTGTTCACATAATCAAGTAGCTGAACTGACTTTAGGCTCTCAGAAGTGCTGGAATCTCTCTAACGGGAATTGTATCACTTGAATATGGACTAACAATTTTGCTTCAACCCCTCAGTTTTGAAAATCAGAGTAATTGGCTGTTTCTGCCCTAGGCTCAAGGGGATGCACTTCTCTGTTTGTCTTCACAGAAATGTATAGTCTGTGACGTTTTGTTCAGACAGTCTAGAGAACTCAGTGCTTTATACCAAGTGCAGATCGGCAGCTTGCAACATTCAGTCAGTGTTTCCGTAGAGATGTAGGATGTTCATAGTTGTGTTCACCACTTTTTCATTCATCTAAAAAGCATTGAAGTCTCCTTTGACTTTTGATTGAACTGGGAAACATAGGAAGGGGTGCCTGATGAGAGTCTGAAGTTTGTCCTTTGCTTTTGTTTTGTTTTGTTTTGTTTTCTTCCCCAGCTGCTGCAAGGTTCTCCTGAATTGATTGAGCCCAACTTCTTTGCAGCAGATTGGCATCTGCTACTTCTCTCTTCAGGTGGAAATACATTGCTTCCAGATGATAGAAAAGGTAAAGAAAGCAACAAAATCTCTGTAGTGGCATATATGTTTCTAATGAAGTGTATGGTAGCAAAGCAGAAGGAATTGCTGCTCTAACTAAGGTCTGTCTTTAAAGACAGTAAAGTTATGTTGACTATACTGATTTTCATTATTAGTATTTTTTGGTTTGTTTGTTTTGTTTAATTCCTAGTAAGATATGCAGTTTACCATTGATGGAACATTCTGCTGATTTAAGAGAGTATACTTTGGAATGACAAAGAAATATCAAAGATGTAAATAGCACATGGTTCCTCCATGAAAATCAATAGAAATTATTTTAACTGAAAGTGTCCTACTTAGGCTTTTCTTGTCCTTGCATGTGATTTTTAAAGAAACTCTATTTAAACCCTGTTTTCTTCTTCTGTCATGTTTGAAGCAGTTATACTCTGATTATTGAATTACCTAGCTAGATCAAGCCCTACAAACTTGAGGAGGGAAATGCTACACGCTATGCCACATCTATATAATGTAAAGTATATATATGCTTTAAAAAATTAATAGTATCAAATACATTTGGTCTAGTGATACTCAGTGTGACAAATCATGAACTCCATCTTTATTCAAACCTGCCATCACTGGCATTGTCCAGGGTGGGGAACCACAGTTCCTAGTTCAGAGATTTGTTTCATCATATCCCTCTTTGTGCAATGGACATAAGGGAAATGTGCAATCTGTAATTTGGTATTTGTGCAATTTCCATTCTTCCAAATACAGGAAGAGCTATATCGCAATCTATGGACTAGAGGACATAGTAGCATTAAAAACTGTGGTGCCAGAAACAAGAGTGAAAAACTTTGCTTTTGCTGGCCTTTCTTTTGAAAGTAGCGTATGTTCTACAGCTTATTCCAAAACCCAAAAATAATAATAGGTGTTAAGGGTGATATTTGAGTAGGAAATGAGTCCCTAACAATTACCTTTTAAATGAGCTTTATTTTGTTCCCAGAGACAGCAATGCAATTTGTTCAGATGCTCAATATCTGTGATTTTTTAATCTCTTGTGTGCCCTTTCCACTGTAAATTGTCAGTGGGGAAGAATAAGAATGTTGCATTTCTGTGTTCTGTTACATTAAGTATTTAAAATATTTTCCATCAGTTAGAACTCTTTCATAATGTGATAACATTGCGTACCTAAAATGTTCACGTCATGCCATAAGATGCCTCCCACTTTCGCAGGGAGTCATTGTGGTCGGTGAAATAAGCTGCTAATAATTAAGCATCTCTCTTGTCATTATATTTGTAGTGGAATTGCTAAGAATCAGATGAGGGAGCATAACCCCCAAATTCAGTAGTATAATTTTACTTGCCTTTTTCTTTAAGGTATTGTTGGCACTTATGACGTAGCAGAAGGGATGACATATGAACACTTGCAGGTAAGCTCCAAATATACCTCTATGTATTGATTTATTATTTTTAATAATTTCCTGAAATTAATTTATTTTGTCTTGTAGACTCTAATTGAAGAGGTTCTAGAGGAAAGTGGTTACTACAATTTCTCTTCTAACAGGTGAGTGTTCAATTTGAAAAGAAAAAGTTAATTATGATGTGCTGATTCCAAATGTATCATCTGTCTATTTATGTGATTGCAATTTCACTTTAAACATAGTGCAGTACACAGTGGATTATAACACATGGATGCATGGACTGCAAGAAATGTATGTGGGACATGTTAGCTAATCTAAGCAGGTTTTTTTAGGTCATATCTGTTTTCTTCAGTCAGATCGTAGAGTCGTACAAGTTTGGCAGCAGTTTCCTCTCATTTTTCCCATGTAAAACCACAGCTGAACAAAAGTTTCATTTAAATAGAATTGTATTTTATTATAATACTCTACCATTACAAGGTTGAAAGGATGAAGCTGACAAATTTAGTAAAACATTTGAGTACAGCACAAGAAGAATAAGTGGTTGCTAGCACAAAATTGCAGGGGGTGAAAAAAATTCAATGGTCTTTGAAACTGGACAAATGCCTTGTCCTGGAAATGGTATGACTTGCCTATAGGAAACCTTTGAGGAACACAAGAAAGAAAATACATGAAAAAAATCATTATAGTCCACAACATAAGCTTAGTATTTCTCATTCTTTTAACCTGCTAGCCTGTTGTTTATTGTTTCAGATATGCTTTAGTGCAAAATGTTACTACTTCCATCAAGTAAGTTCCTTGTCTTTGCAGTAAACAACATTATAAAGCCCGGAAGACTGCAGTTATATTTTCTAAAACAAAGGAACAAATATGCACCCACCCCACTCCCCACTCGCTCATACATCTATTAAGAGGTTTTAAGAATTTATAGCTTGTGGTGTCTCAGTGGTATTTTTCTGTTATTTATTATCTCTGCAAACTTTTCTGTACAGATTGATTCTAGCTTGAGAGGTTTCAAATGTTAGTCTGAATGTTTTTATAGGTACTCATTAAACTGGAATTCCAGCTTACAAATGCCTTGCAGCTGCCAGCTGTAAGTATTGAAAAATCATGATTCAGCACTCTCAAAATACAATAATAATTCACTCTTTACACCTTCAGGGTATACTTGAATCATGTTTACAAATCATTTTTGCAGCCATGAGGTCTAACAAATTTGTTTATAATTGTTTTCAAGTATTTAAAATTTTCTGTAAAAAAAAAAAATCACACAACTTATTAAAAAAAAAAAAAAAGAAGAAGAAAAAAAGGCTCTCATTTTTAACATCAAGATCTAGTGACTCTTATTATAAATGAATAAATGAGCTGTAGCTGCTGTTGCTATGTAGGCATTTATCTCACAAACAGACTGGCAAAAAGCATCTTACTGCAATGAAATGTAAACAGGTGTGTGCTGAATATGGACTTGAGTATTTTACACAAGCTACTATAAAAATAAGATTTCTATTAGTGGAAATCATAGAATCACAGAATATCTCAATCGAAGGGACCCATAAGGATCATAGAGTCCAACTCCCTGCTCCTCACAGGACCACCTAAAACTAAACCATGTGACTAGGAGTGTTGTCCAGATTCTCCTTGACATCTGACAAGCTTGGTACCATGACCACTGCCCTGGGGACTCTGTTCCAGGGACTGACCACCTTTTCCTAATGTCCAATCTGAACTTCCCTGATGCAGCTTCATTCCATTCCCTTGTGTCCTACTGCTGTAAAAGTAATTGCTGAAATGTGAAGGATGCTTAAAGATTGCAGGAAAATATGCTAGTGTTTTCAACATGTAACACAGGAATGCCACAGAAATGCATGAGACTAACAGCAGTAAAATAATTAACATTCTGTTTTTTCCTAATTTATTCAGGGCTACTTATTTTGCTGCTGTGCTGAAATTCCCTGGAGAGTAGTTGTTCTTTAGAATCTTAAGTTATTTTTATACATTTTTGGAAATTTTGTTTTAGAGGAGACATAAGAGAATATGCTTCCTACCCACATGGGACAGTGTTAGGTGTTCTTATTATTAGGTGTTCTCTATGCTATCTTCATCCTGCAGAAGGAAATGGGGAAAAGAGCAAGCGGTCCATTTTCACACATACATAAGGTCTGGAGGAGGCCAGTGAATGCTCAGCATCCTTCTTCACATTGGTGGATGTGTTATGTATCTGGTTTTCCCAGGAGCATAGTGGAAGTCACATTGTGTTTCGCCTGAGTTACGCCGCTTCTGCAGCAATGCTGATACATTATCCACAGTCAGTGTTGTTTTGTGCTGCGTTCATGGGACTTGGAGCAAAGGCAAAGATTTTGGAGTGGGTGAAAGGAATAGAGTGAAATCTCCTTATAGATACAGTATCCTTAGAAATTTAGAAGTATGCTGTCTAGATTTGATTCTTTTTTTCTTCTTGCTTATAATGGTTAATGTGTGCATGTAACAAGCTACTGTAGATTTTGGCTGACTGCATTGCATGTGTGTCTGTCACTCAGGCATGTCTTGGCTTTAGCTGGCAGATACAAAATAGTCATACAGCAACCCAGTTGTTGATCTGTCACCAGCAACAATACATGTCCTTGATTTTTCTCTATGTTTTTGAATCCTATTACCTGCTGTGATGCATAATTTTGCTTTGTTCCCCTGTCACTATTACATTACTTCTTTTCCAGACAATGTTCTACCCCCAAATGTCTTCCTATTTGAGCTGCTCTTCCAGAAAATTGACAGACCATGTTTGGGCCTTGGCTGACAAAAGTGCGTCTCTATTTCCAGAGGACTTACTGTGTTCTCTAAAGTATGCTCTTGCTCAATGCCATTCTGAACTTTTCAGAACTTTTTTTTCTTCTTTTTTTTTTTTTTTTTAATTTCCTTCTCACTCTCCAAATAGCCAAGCAGTCCAGTTTTGATAACTGTCCAGTGTTGAATGATTCATTTTGCTAGCAGACATGCATCATTAGGTTTTGCTTCTAACTCTCCAAACAGCTTAAGCAAGCCAGAAGGACAAATCACTCTCTCAAGCTGCATTGCAAGTCACTTATCAGTGTCCACTGTTATCTGTTTCTTTTCCGCCACACAGAATTTGGTTTGCAGCCCTCAGAGCAACATCCTATCAGCCTTTCTTGCATGAAACTGTTTTGAGCCTTGCTCTAATTTCTTTCTTTGATATGCAGTGAAACATTTCAGAAGCAACTGCAGATTTTCCAGCAGAAGCTTGGTACATCCTGTAGCCTTCCTAGGATCCCCTTCTTAGAAATGTGTTCACAGAAAAGCTTTGGAAAAAAGTACTAAGAGTAATGAATATTTGTATCTTGTTTTGGAACTTACGGGGTAATACACCTATTTTTCAACTTTCTTAGCTTATTTTAAAATATTTTAGTTCGTGTTTCTCAGTTTCTAAGATGAGAAGTTGTAATGATGCCACATGTATGGGGCTTTCATAATGGAAACAGAATGATGGTGTTTCTTGCTGGAAACAAATTGCTTTCCCTTCTGCCCATAATAAGTTTCTAGCTCTTCTAACAGAAATGTGAAAAAAAAAAAGAACTCCAATGACTCAAAAGTCCTCAGAAGGCCCTGCTGTGGAACAACATGGGACATGTGTGCTATTTCTAAAAGCACTATTAAATGCAGAACAAACAGCTAAATAGCATATAGCATAATAATGCAATCTCCTACTGCATCATGGAGGACCTGTTATAGACAAAGCATTCTGAAAATATTATTTCTTTATTTTCTGTTATCTGGGGGCACTTGTGTTTATTGTCTTTCCTATCAGTGTTGTCCCTTGCTGTGCCTCCCAGAATTCCAGGAATATACGATAGGAAATCAAACCTTAAACGAGGCAATGGCATTAACAGTGCAGTAGGATGAATAAACTGTATAAAGGGTTAAAATGATTCAAGCAACTGGATTGGGTGATGAAACATGAATTCTTTAGAAACTAAGACAGCTTCATAAGAAAAATGTCATGCTTTTTTTTTTTTTCCCCATTTTCATTATAATAGTAATTACTATCTCAATGCCAGTTATTTCATGGGGATTAATGACCAGCTGAGGATAATGACCCTCAGCTTTATCTTCAGTAATCAACTTGTGCCCATTTATCACTAATCTCCTGAAATGACTCAGTACTCCAATTGTATTACTTATTTATACAGAAATTTGGTAAACATGCATAAAAAAAATCCCCCTGTAATGTTTCAGAATTATTCTGTTCACATCTATTGTGTCACTCTTTGTTTTTCTCCGTCTGTTTTAATATTGTACTGCACAAGAGGCAAGCTCCTTGTTTGTGAGCCTGTTTATGAATAGGACAACGAATACTGGTTTTAAACTTTCATCATGATTTTTTATATAGAAGTAGATGTGTAATACACAAATTGATGCAGAAATCTATTTTTAATGAATTCCATTAAGGGATTTAATCTAAGCAGAAATTCAGTTATATGAAAAATAAAGCTATGAATAAACAAAAATAGCAATGGTCAGACAGATGAGTTGTGTTCAGCTGAGTGCTGTAGCTTTGTCATGGTTTAACCCAAATAATCAGCTCAGCACCACACAGCTACTCGTTCACTCCCCCTCAGTGGGATGGGGAAGCAAATCGGAAGGGTAAAAGTGAGAAAGCTTGTTGCTTGAGATAAAGACAGTTTGATATGTAAAGTAAAAGCTCTGTGTGCAAGCAAAGCAAATTAAGAGATTAATTTGCTACTTCCCATCAGCAAGCAGATATTCAGCCATTTCCAGGAAAGCAGGCCTTCATCACTCCTAACAGTTCCTTGGGAAGACAAACACCATAACTGTGAACATCCTCCCCTGACCTTCCTCTTTCTTCCCTCAGTTTTTATTGCTCAGCACAATGTCACATGATGTGGAATATCCCTTTGGTCAGACGGGGTCAGCTGTCCCAGCTGTGTCCCCTCCCAACTTCTTGTGCACTCCTAGCATACTTTCTGGTGGGGTGGTGTGAGAAGCAAAAAAGGCCTTGACGTTGTATAAGAATTGTCCAGCAATAACTGAAACACTGGTGTGTTATCAACACTGATTTCATTACAAACCCAAAACATAGCACCATACAAACTGCTGTGAAGAAATTTAACTCCATCTCAGCCAAGACCATTACAAGCTCATGTGACCAGAGGTCTGTTTATGAGAGAAATGTTGTTTCAATATTAGTTTTCTAGGAAAAGAATGGTTGCAATGCACATAAAAATAGAAGGAAACAGTCTGCATATTCAAATGCATATATTGATGTGTTGTCACAATTTTCATAACTTTGTTCAATGCAATCTTTTCTGTTTTAGAGAAGCAACCATTGGAGTAGTTAGAAAGAGGTATCTCATTAAGAGGAAAACTGTCAAGTCTGGCTCTAATGATAGCTATACATTTTTAACTACTCAAAGAATAGCTTAAGGTATTATTCACAGAGGAAAAATATAACTCAGGAATGACAGCAAATTCTGTATTTTGCCTCTTTGAGGCAGCTGTCGTTTGTATTGGGTCTATGGTGCATGGGTACATAATTTGAAAATGGAAGTGCATTAATGGGGCTTTGTCTGTCTGCAAATTCTTACCACATTATCTATGTATCTTCAGTATTATTGCACCTCTTTGTGTTACATGATTAATGGATTCAAATTTGTATTTAGCTTAGTTAATGTTTTTTAATGTTCTAGAGCATACCAAACTAGACAGTAGATGAAAGTACACAGCTCCAGTGCTTCTGGAATCTAAAGTGGATTTTTGACTTAGTGATATCTAGGTGATTTAAGACACTCTGCTACTTTGTGATTTGTTTTGGCACCACTTTTTGCTAACGCTGCCTGGCATTTGCTGTTAACTGTTTTCTTCCTCCAAATGGTTGTCCAAGTTTATTCTTACTTCTTACATGTCCTGCATACAAAAGAATATTGTTTTGGCCAGCAATGTTTATTAGAGTCACACCAGCATTCTGTTGATTTGTACTTGTCCCCAAGGAGGTAAAAACATCTGTGAAAGCTCGGTGGTACATGATTTGGGTTTTTTTTTCCTTCTAAACATCTGTGGTTGCAAGTCTTTGATCTACCCACCTGTTGGTCAGCTGAGGGTCTGTGTAGCACTGTAAGCATGCAGCCCTGTTCCACAGACCATCATTCACTACATCTTTGGAGTTAGCTGTCCTTCCCCTAAGAGACAGTATTGAGCCACCTTTCCCAATCACAGATTCTACAGAAATTAGAGAAAGGAGAAGCAACATGAAAACACTGTGTAGCAATTGATCCTAGCTTCGATTTCATCCAACTCCTAGAGTAAGGCAGTGAGTAATCCTTGTCACGTTGATGAATATAGAGTGTTCCAATGACAATGGAATGTGTGACCAAGAGATGGATTAAAATACACTTGCTGGATAGAGTTTGCCACTGCACATATTGATAGTTACACGACACATTTTTATGCTGGCTAGAGACATAATTTTTGCTGAGTTGGTACAGCCACACCAGTATTGGCTGTACTCAGAAGATACATGTGCCGATACTTCCTGTTAATGATACAGTGGAGCTCTAGAGAAATAACGACTTATAAACTAGGGAAAATGTATGCCTCAGATCCTAGGGTATTATAATAGCAGCTGTGCATGTCAAAATCAGATGCCCAAGTGTGAAAAACTTACTGCTAACTGGATTTTTAGAGAATTGCGGGAATATTCTGGTCATTTCAGGGGTGGACAGTAGTCTAATGGCACAGAAAAAGGATTTGCATTTTTCTAAGATTACAACACCATTAAAAACAAACAAACCCAAACAAACAAAAACCCACAAAACCAACAACAAACCAAACAAAAAAACTAAAACCAAACAAAAACAACCGACCGACCGAAAACCAAACAAAACAAAACCCAGAACTTTTCCCACTTTGGTTAGTAAGTCAGTCTTTTTTATTGTTTTAGGCTTTTTTTTCGTTGTGAATCAGATTGACATGAACTGTAGCAGGCACTGTTTATTGCTCTAGCAATCAGCAACAAGCCTACTAGGTTTGAGTAGTATCGGGCCTGCTGGGTTTAAAAGACTTAGATGTAGAACCTGGCTTTAATTCATGAGATTGCATTGTGCAGAGCACAGAGGTGATCCAGGGATCAGTCTGGTGCAAGTACCAAATAATGTGATCGTGTGGTAGGACTGTCTTTGATGCAGAACCTCTCACCTCACTCAGCTGAAGATTCTCTTTAGCAGTGAGACACGTGACAAGGTATATTTCACTCCTGACTGGAAAATGTGAAGCAGTATCTGGCCTGAATTTCAGCTGACTGGCAGGTACCAAGTCATTGGTAAAGTTCAGTGATAAATATGCAAAATTAAGTGGTCTCCTGACAGTGGAAATGCCCGAAGTCTGCACTGTCTGTAGAAAAAGTGTGTGTTTATGGAGCTGTCTCTCAGCATTTGGACTGTGGGAATGACTGTTTTCAACACTAGGCAGATGGCTCTGGTCCCTTGCAGAGATCACATGCCCTGAGCTCTCACACATTCTTATATGAGCTTCCCATCTTTTAGTCAAGCATCTGTCGTCACAGACTTGTTTGGCTAAGATGAATTTGCTCTTGCAGTTCTGAAGCACGTCTTTCTATGAGTTTGAGAAAGAGATTTACCCTGCGACTCACTTCTGTGTGTCTGAGATGCCAACTTGGCAAAGTTCTTGTATAAAGCATAGATAAAGTCTGTCAAATAACATCAAATAAGAAGACATCTTGTCACTCAAGGTGGTTCAGAAAGCTCACTGTAGTCTGGAATCATTCTTGTGCTAGCAGACCTGTGTCTTATGTAACTGCTCTGAACTAAACACTTTGACTTGCAGTAAAGAGGAATTTATCTTTTTTTTTTTTTGAGGCTTTCTTCAATGGTTTGGTCCACCTAGGGTAGTTTAGCTGAGAAGCATGCAATACCTTTCCATGTCACAGCAAGATGCTGTTGGAAGGACTTTTGGGAATACTTAGGTTAAGTGAAAGACAATCTGAAAGTTTTCGAAGAAATGGAAGACAAGTTTTGCCTCTGTTCAGAAATCAGGGCCATACAAAGATAAATTCTTTTTAACTGTGTCAAAATGTCCTTCATGACTGCGGCTAGGGGAGGAATTGCACATTGTTACATAGGTAGCTGTTTTGATATAGCAGTGTAAGATACAATAAAAGCTATTTTAGGATGTCATTATAGTACTAACAGGCACGGTATTCCTCTAAATACTGTAGTTGTGTCCCTTATCCTGGAAGACTGCCTTTTTGCTATCAGAGCTTCCATTTACCCGTAAGGGAAAGTCAGATCTTCATGTTTCTGACACAGTGTTCCATAAAGAAAAGATAACTCTTAAGCCTCATCAAAGTGTCACCTCCAATTTTGAAATTTAATTTGAAACCTCTTACTTAAGATGAATCATTTGAAAATTACATAAAGAGAAGGAATAGCTGTTTGTCTTACTGGGATTTTGTATCACAGTAGATACATGCTTAACAGAGCACTAAAATATTGTCAGAATTTTGAGTCAGGGGATCATGAGATGAACTAATTCCCTGTGTGTAGCATAAATGATCAAATGTCACCCAGACATTTCTGCATCAAACCCTGTTGTAAACTCTGAACTAAAACATTTCTTTTGATAGACTTCTGAGGTTCCTTGGCTTTGATTTCATGCTTATACGTCAGTTTTCTTCTGACAGTACAAAGATTGATCCCATGCCTGGTGACTGGGAATAGTGGGGAATTATTTCTTCTAACACATACTAACTACCAACTTTTTCCCCTCCCAGCTATTTCTACTATCCGAGGGGAACAAAGAACTGTCCAGCAAAGGAAGAGAACCTGTAATTCTGAAGTAAGGGTTCAGAATTGTTCCTAATGAAGTCAACCTACCTGTACTTCAGCTGAGACTGTCTGATTACCAAAGGAGCAAGCTTCACTCATTAAATACCATCCAGATGGAATTCCAGTGTGGGACAGCTTCAAGAGACCTCATGGGATATTTCAGAACGATACTGTTAACTTTAGGTCTGTTTACAGCATAAGCACTTTACAAGGAACATTGGGAAAGATGCTTCCAGGTTTATACATTAGGAGGAAAACACAGTTCCCAACAGTACATATCTTCTATTTTTATATATTTTTTAATGAATTCCTGCATAGTCAGGTTTTCTGGAATGAAAGTAAGAGAGCATATAACCTTATTTATATCCATGTATGTCTTCTATAGGAAGAAAAGGAGCTTTATAATATGACCAGACAGAAAATATATGTAGGTTCTCTGGACTAGAATAGGAAACAGATTAAACACCACCAGTATGATTTTCATATTTAGAAGGAATTTCTCTAGTTATGTTTGAATAGTAGCAAATTCTAATATTGGTATGACATGTTAATAGGCATTATTTTCAACTGCAATAGCTTCTGAAAGGATTGTTATTTTAAAAACAGCTGGTTTTGCTGCTATTTCAAAATGTCTGTCTTTAGTCACACATTGTATAAATCTGTGTATATAAAAAGTGTGTCATGTACATTTATATACATATTCATTTTCAGCTTAACAGACTATGTAAATTAAATACATGCTTTGCTGCTAATCAAAACTAGTACTTAAAAGCACTGTCAGCATTTCAATATTTTTTCACTCTGTGCTAAATAGAGATAAAAATGTCTGACTGCGGTAGTAGAGAAGCTATTTTTTGTCTACAGTTTAGTAAAGATTACTTACTAAGTAGAAAGGCTTTTCTCTACAGTTGATATTGTGGCAATCATAGCAAGGTAAAATACCAAGTGTATTCTGTTATGCAGCTAACCCTGTTGAAAATTATTAGCATTATAGTAATCACATGGTTACTCATAAGTATTTTGATAAATATGTATGTTGGGTACTTTTTTCTTTTTTCCCCACTGGTTTGTTTGTAACTATAAATAACTAACTGGCATTAATTTCTTAACAATTCAAGTGTATTATTTCACCTCCGATGTATTACTTCGGCATCCTGAATTGTGAAGCAGTGAAAGGGACCTAATGGGCAGTGTAAAGAAAAAAAAAGACAAGAAAAATCCATCCTCTTTTTAAATATCTGTAATGTAGAAAGTCATCAGGTGCTATATTTACATCTATACAATGGTACAGTAGAGATAGCAAAGGTCTGTTCAGGGTTAAGACATATGATTCTTAAGGTACTGTCAGCAGGTAGTTACAGTTTCCACCATGAATCACCATAGGTGATGCATTTCCTGCAGTGTTATCACAAAAAATCAATTCCTGTTCTAGTTCAGAGTGTTAGTTTTGCTTTGCTACAATGGAGAAAAGGAATTCAGTATGGTTAAATCTGATGGATTAGAAAGTAAATCCACACTATATATGGCTGCCAATGGAACTGATTACACCAATATTTTATCAAACAAGACTTCATTTAAATTAAGCCTTGATATGCTGGTCCTACTCAAATTGCATATT
This sequence comes from Columba livia, assembly GCF_036013475.1. NCBI lineage: Eukaryota > Metazoa > Chordata > Aves > Columbiformes > Columbidae > Columba > Columba livia. The sequence goes on along the minus strand of NC_088603.1, from coordinate 42,353,755 downwards.
AATTCTCATAATAAATTTCCATTAAAATAGTAAATCAGTAAAATACTTAAAGTAACCTATTTAAATATATTTTTGAATAAATTTCTTATAATTTTAAATTGTCAGAGGGCATCAAATGCTTTAGAAATAATTTGGACCTTATTTCAAGCATGTTTTCAAGTATTGCTGTTTATAGTTTATCTGGATTTGTGTGATAGTGTAGTGTTCATTTGTACTTGATGACATTATTTTTGTTATGAAATACACTACAATTAATTATTCTTATTGTGTTTCTCCTAATGTACTTCTAGTGCTGTTAACTTTGAAGAAAATTTTGTGCTTGTTTTTCTGACTGAAAAGTGGAATGCTAGCTGGTGGCCAGCAGAGCAGACTTCTCTACAGCAACTAGAAGATAAGAGGTAGATTGGTGGCATGTACAGCTGCAACCACCAAGGCAAATCAAACCAGAAAATCAGTGGTCTTTTCTTTTTCTTTCCTAGTGTTCACTAGGATTTTTTTTTTTTTGCTTGGCTGCAGGTGAATTTACATGCTGGTTATTGTAGAAAAGTGCTGGTACATTTTATGTGTAGGGCAAATAACTTCCACAGAAGATTCATGATCTAAGCTGTTAAGTAATTTAAGTAGTTTATGTCATTACTACATAGATGCGCTCCACTGAGATAACAGAGAGTCATGGTGAATGGAGTCAAATCCATTTTGTGGCTCGTCACACATGATGTTTCCCAGGGCTCGCTCGGTATTTGGGCCAGTTCTGTTCAGTTATCTGGACAAGGGGATTAAGTGCACCTCAGTAAGTCTGCAGATGACACCAAGTCAGGTGGGAGTGTTGATCTGCTGGAGGGTAGGAAGGTCATACAGAGGGATCTGGACTGGCTGGATCGTTGGGCTAAGGCCAATTGTGTAAGGTCAAACAAGGCCAAGTGCTGGGTCCTGCACTTGGGTCGCAACAACCCCAGGCAGTGCTACAGGCTTGGGGAAGAGTGGCAGGAAAGCTACCCAGTGGAAACAGGCCTGGCAGTGTTGATTGACAGCCAGCTGCCTATGAGCCAGCAGTGTGCCCAGGGGGCCAAAAAGGCCAGCGGCATCCTGGCTTGTATCAGGAATTGTGTGGCCAGCAGGACTAGGGAAGTGTTTGTGCTACTGTACTCGGTGCTGGTGAGGCCCCACCTTGAATCCTGTGTTCAGTTTTGGGTCTCTCATAAGAAAGACATTGAGGTGCTGGAGAGAGTTCAGAGAAGGGTAATGAAGCTGGTGAGGGGCCTGGAGCACAAGTCTGATGAGGAGCAGCTGAGGGAACTGGGGCTGTTCAGCCTGGAGAATAGGAGGCTGAGGGGAGACCTTATAGCTGTCTACAACTACCTGAGAGGAGGTTGTAGCATGGAGGGTGTTGGTCTCTTCTTCCAAGTAGCAAGTGATAAGACAAGAGGAAATGGCCTCAAGTTGCACCAGGGGAGGTTTAGATTGGATATTAGGAAAAATTTCTTCACAGAAAGGATTGTTATGTATTGGAACAGGCTGCCCAGGGAAGTGGTGGAGTCACCATCTCTGGAGGGTTTTAAAAAACACGTAGATGTGGTGCTTAGGGACATGTTTTAGAGGTGAACTTGTCAGTGCTAGATAAACAGTTGGGCTCAATGATCTTTAAGCTCTTCTTGAACCAAAATGATTCTATGAGGTCAGAGTCCATTGTGTTTCCAGTTGTATGAAAAGTAACAAGAGCCACTTCTGCCATGAATAATTTCTGTATGGTTAAATTCTGTATAGACAATATAGATAAACATACTTAGGGAAACACAGAAACCAAGAATAAGTTGCACAGTATCATTCAGCAAATCATCAGCAAATTTGAGAATGGGACCTACATCTCCTGAGTTCCAGCCCATTGCATAAATTATATACTTCAAGGTATGTATCTTTTTTTTTTTTTTCTTGTATGCTTGTAATCTGTAAGGTAATCTGTGCAAAAATCAGAGAAGCAGGCAGACCTGTATCTATTATTTGGCTAAATGAAAAAGATTCCACAAAGATTGGTACTGACAATGGTGAAACACTGTACTAAACTTCAATTAACTTTTGATTATTTGTGAATGTACTGGTTTAACTGAAGATGAGTTAATTTTCTTCATACAGTTAAAAAACCTTACTTTTTCATAGCTAGCATGGTCATTATTTGGACTTAGTTTGAGAATAAGAAGATAACACCCCAGGACAGAGTGAATGTTTTTAATTGCCCTGGCCTGAGAGCCAAGGACACTCTGAGTGCTCTGCCCACAGGTGTGAGGCATTGAGGAAGGGGGGCATGGATGGGGCACAGCTTGACTGATAGCCAGACTGATCAATAAGAGTATTCCATCCCATTAGCATCATGCTTCATATTTAAGGAGAGTTGAGATCTTCTGGTCCCTTTCTCTCTCGCTTTGCTCTTTTTGTCAAAGCGAGCGGAGTTCTGTTCAGGACTTTTATTAGTTTGGCCTTTTGCCATCCTGCCATTTTGCAGAGGCCTCTGGGCCTTTCTGCTTTTTTCCTCTTTTCTGTCTTCGGGACTGACTTTGAGACTAAGTGCTGTTTTCCGGGATTGGCTGCTTTTTGTGGATGGAGTTCATGAGGAATTGCATTGAGTATCTTTTATTTTATATTCTCTTTCTATTTTATATATATATACCTATATATGTGTGTATATTTTTATATATATATATATATATATATTTACTAGTAGTATATTGGTATTTTGTTATTTTATTAAACTGTGTCATTAACACAGTGGCAATATTCCCATGTGTTTGAAAAGAAGGCCTTCTTGCTAAAGTGTGGTCACTGATATTCATTCAGCGTGATCAGCAATATTCATTTAAGAGAGATGATGTTTCAGAGCTTGCCAAAATGGCAAATTGTAGTTGCTGAGTGTGTGACCACGTGGCTGAACAAGTGGTGAGATAGATGTCTTTCAGAGCAGCAAACAGTGCCACAGTAGGATTAAAAAAAAGGAAAATATAAAACCAGCAGATCCACCATACAAGATAGAAGATGAGTCTCTTTGCCAAAGATGTGGTGGTCTGAATACTTAGAACTGGTGCATCTGTGCATCTGGTGCAGTCTGTGCTGCAGTGAGGATGGGTGGAAAGAGAGCACTGGCTTTGTGAACTGAGCAGAACATGCCTATAAACTGTGTTGTTCCAGCAGCCTGTGGTCATCTTGTATCCTTGATAGCAGGGATCCATGAGGAACAGTTGGGCTACTACTGCTTCTGGCTACTGAAAAGATCATGTTAACTATGAGGACATATTATTGGAGGTTGGTAGGTCAGAAAATTTGCTCATCTTTTTTACCTGGTCCTCAGGCAACATAGGGATGGAGTTATCCTATAGACTACCTTCCTGATTTTCTTCCACAGTGTATTATGTGTTTGCTCTACAAATACATAAATACAATAATTGACACAATAAATACAGTCATTGAAACACTGTCTGTTGACTTTGCTTGCAAGGGTTTTAAAATTATGCTTTAATTAACAGTATCTGGAATAAAAGCTTTACATTTCTTTAGCTTGATCATGACAATTAGTTCTTTACCTTTTCTCAGACAGGTCATGATACAATGGAATTATAAGAGATGATGAATGTTGGCAGAACATGTCAATTTGATGTATTGGGTCTGATGCTCTGGCTCACAGCTGATGGCACAGTATATGCCTGAAGGGTTATGTATCTATGATCTGTTGTGATTCATTTGTAGTCCAAATGAAGCTGATGAAAATAAAGTGGAGACAGCAGTTTGTCGAACAGAAGCAGGACTGACCAATTTTTCACCTGTTGGCAGTGTTGGTGTGAACGATTCTTTTCTGAAGACTTGTGGGAGCCAGCAGCACAGTAAACTCCAGAGACTTTTTTAAAGCTCTACAATGCAATCTGTTAGTCTTAAATTATGTTGTGCTGAATGGATCATTTCTGCAGTTAGGTTTACATTGCAGAGCAGCCATTAAATAAATGAGGGAAGTGTAGCACTCTGTTAACTGCAGACAGCTATTTTTAAAGATATCTTCAGTGAGACTTAAATTAATGTTGACCTATTTGTCACCTTCCCTTCCCTGAGACAGACATTTCCCATGCTCCTTTACATACAGTTTGAATACCATCTCTGAATATGGAAGCCTAGCAATTGATCAGAGCTTTGCCTTGAGTGACCTGCCCATTGCCTTTCAGAAAGCATTTTTCCTGAGAGTTCATTATTAAATGATGATGTGGTAATAATGATTTTTTTTTTTTAAATACATATTAAAAAATAATTATAGAATGGATGGAAATAGCTGTTCCTGACATGAGGACTAGTGGACAATGAAAACTACTGTGATCCTGAACAGGTTAATCAGCAAGGAACACGGAACTTATTTCTCATAGCCCTGTTCTCACTAAGAAGTGACTGCTGAGAGACATGCTGGTGGAAATTGGTGGGTACAAACCTTTTTTCCAATAGGAAACTCACTTTTTTATCAGATTTTACTAGGTGGAACTGAGTCTATGTAACAGAGTAGAATTGTTGGACAACTGTTGAAAAGGTCCACTAAATGTGAAGCACAACAGTAACGATTCAGCACTGTTCTGCTGAAATCACTGTTCATTGTGCAGCGCTTTGAATATCTGATCAGACTACCTCTCTACAATTTCTTTTGCTGAGACACGAGAATTCCCATAGTCACTAAGTATTGATTGTAAGGAGGGCAACCTTATTCTTTCCAAGAATAAGACTCCATCAGTCTCCGTACATTTTTCTGAACACTGTGACCTTTGCATTGCTGTGTCTAGCACTGAGGTCACACCAAGAAGATCAGGATTTATTGCTCCAGAATCTGGACATCAGGGAATTCATGCAGGGGAAGAATTCTTGCAGCTTTTTCTTACCAGCGTAACATATGGTATTTATAGCTTCCAATCACAAGGAACTTTTTTAGAGTTATTAACAGTGGAAAAAAGTTATCTCCATATAAAACCAAAAGATGCCAAATCATTTTGGTATCCCAGCTTTAATTCTAATTTTAAATGAATTCTTTAACCTTCTTCTTTTCTCACCTTCTGTTTCAATTGCTTTGTGTATTTGTGCCTTGTTTTTGTCAGCTTATGAAGAGAAAGTAGTATGCTTATATGTAGGGAGAGATTAATTTCTTCAGGCTATTTTCCAATATTTATTCTTTGATTTTGTGTATTCTTGTGTAGCTGCACTGTTCTTTTGTACACCTCAGAAAGATCTAGAGGATATTCTTAGTTCTTCCACCAAACATCCTTGGCAACAAGCTGCACCTTTTGTTTAATGAAGAGGGGTTACCCATCTTTTTTGAATGTGTGGTTGCTTCCCCTATCTGGTCTCATTCCTATTTACCAAGACTGCACATTGCACATGTTCATTGTTTACTGCTTCAAAGAAACAGACCCAATGTATTGCATTCAAATAAACTTCAAAAAAATACTGAAATGTATTGGAAAACATGTTTCAACATAATCTGCAAATGAAAACACCGGGAATTTTGGGCTGAATTTCTGTAATCATCACTGCAGCACATAATGCTTTTTTCTTTTTTTCCCTAAAGCAAATTATATATTAATATTTCCTCTTCACTAAAATGTGTTAATCACTTGACAGTAATTATTCTACATGTTTGTTTCATAATCAAGTAAAATATTGAGTCTTCAATATCCTTAATGGTATGGACTAACATCCTGTAGCTTTGACTCCTTTGTATGTTTATAAAAACCATTTATATTTGTTGGGTGTTTTAATATTATTCTTTTATATTGAGGAAGTATTTTGCAATTTTTTAAAAATTTGGTTTTAGGGGGAGGTGAAGATTATTAGTGTGTTGCTGGAATGAAGTAGGTGGAAGAGGAGGAAAGAAGAGTAGGAATCATGGTTAGTGTTTTCAAATTTCATTATTACATTTGTGTGTCTGTTTAGATGTCTACAGCTTTCAATATAAGGCTTTGAAGTACATTATAAACATTTATGCACTAAATCATTGTCTAAACAAGGTAAAGATTAAGATCTTCATTTTGCAGATGCCAAAGTTATAGGACGACACAGAGAAGCTAGCAATAGCATTACTCTTTCACCCATGCACCAGAACTAAGGTGGAAGTTGTTGAGTGACACATATAATGAGTGGGAACAGCAAGTTCTTGAGAATTTGTTGTGGACATATTTCACTCTAAGCTGTAAGACTGAAGTCTCTTGATTCTTAGGCTTGCTATTTTAGCAATTACATCATTCTTCTCTCAAAAAGGAAATTCTTCTCTCAAAAAGGAAAATGTACATCTAAGAAGATGATGCAAGGACAGGAGCATCTCACATGTGAGGAAACACTGAGAGAGCTAGGGCTGTTCAACCTAGAGTAGAGGAGACTGATGTGGAGATGTGTTTACTAGTACCTGAAGGGCGGGTGGGAGGGAGCAAAGAAGATGAAGCCAGGCTCTTTTCAGTGGTGCCCACTGACAGGACAAGAGCTAATATGCACAAACTGAAACACAGGAAGTTCCCTTTGAACATCAGAAATCACTTTTTTTCACTGTGAGGGTGACCAAGCACTGGCACAGGTTGCCCAAGGAGGTTGTGGAGTCTCCATTCTTGGAGCTATTCAAAAGCCATTTGGACATGGGCCTGTGCAACCAGCTCTAGGTGGTCCTGCTTGAGCAGGGCAGTTGGACCAGATGACCTTCAGAGGCCCTTCCAACATCAGCCCTTCTGTGGTTCTGTGGATTTCCTTTATGAGCCTATAGCTGATCTGAAAAACCCAGAATTTTAGAATTGGTCTGCAAAACTCAGTTTTTAATTGCTGCTGTGGATGTCAGCATTTCCAGTTAGATCCACAAAGTGTTCTCTATATACAACAGTCATGAAGGAACATAAACCAACCCTGCAGGCTGACATTACAATATTTTTGATTGTGAAATTTCCAACTGCTCCTGTGTGATAGTCCTTCTGGATGGTACTGACTAGACAAAGAATAACTTTTTCATTTTTTGTTATTCAGTGGTTAAGGGGAAATGGTACAAAGATCCATTGAAACAAATAGATATAATTTATAAAAATCAAAAAATGTGCTGTTTAAATAGGACTTTCTTGCAATACTGCTCAACTCTCCTTTTTCCTTAGATTGTTATATCCTAAAAAACTTTCTGTGAAGGGTATTAGGATTATGAGAAAAAATTCTACAAAAGGTAAAATCAAGAATTGTGGCATGATTTGGTCTTCTATCTCTGATAACTTATTTCTGTGAAACTGAAAATAATCCACAAATAAAGGGGCGTGGAATTGGTAGCATTTCAGAGGACTGAGAGAGAATGATTGGTCACAACCTGCTAAAGCAGTGACCACAATGTGAATGCTGTTTTCCTAGTCAACTTTATTTATTAGATAGGGGAAGTATGGTGAAGCAAGCTGTATCTCTGTATCGAAGACAATGTTTTCAATATATTAATATCAGCCTTTGTATTTATACTGCTTCCTTTTGTACTGCTTTCATGACTTCATTATTTTTCTTTTTTCTTTTTTTTTTTTTTTTGTGTGTGTGTATTTCTTAGAATCTCAGAGATGGCATTTACGGGCATTTGGAAACATTCAGCTCTAATGATCCTGTAGAAATGTCCTCTCTGCAGGAGAGGTTTGGAACATACAGAATGCAGGATTTCTGTCTGCCTTCCGTGCTGCTTGGAAAGTGTCATCCATTGCCACACAGCACTTCCTGACTCTTTTTCATTATGATCTGTACATTATTTGATCAGGGTCTACGTATTCTTGGGGTCAGGAATTAGAAAATTCATGTCAGGTATTCTTTAATTCTTATTATTCAGTGTAACCATACATTTTACATGATGTGTGAAACAGGCGAGTAAAATCTGATTTCTAGGATTCTATGATTCTGTATAGTTTCAATCTCTTATCTTAGGAATTCGGAACTACTGCAGTGGACTGCCATCCTCACACACACACCTTTTCCTCCTCGTTTGGCTGCACTTTGTCCACTCAGGCTCTTTATACAGTCATTAATTTCAGATCTGTGTAGTAAAAATCTTTCTTTGTAATTCTCCTTTCTAAATGTTTGGGATATTATTTATTTGTTCGCCTCTTTCTTATAGAAGATGTGTCACTGATTCAAAAGATGCTTAATTTTTGTTAGTTGGAAAGCTGCAGGTGTTCCAAAGTGCCATCAGATGGACTCAAAGCCCTGCTGACAGTCATACTCACCAAAATATTATTCACAGAATTTAAGAACATACCTAAGTTTTCTTAGCACTCAGGCATGACATCTTATTTATGCCTTCTAGAAATGTAAATTAGGTATACAAATGCTAACCCTCCAATTGTTTTTTAATTGTATTTTACTTGCTAATACAGACAGCAATGTCTTTTTAAGTGTTTGCTTTCTACAAATTCCTATTAGCTTGTTAGCCTGTCCCTCAGGTGCAGATGTAATACTGTCTTTTCAACACATTCAGATTTTTGGTTTTCTTTTTTGATTCTAGGCAGTGTCATTTGCTTCCTGACTGTTAGACTTTTTATTTAATATGCATTAGCCTGAAACATTCCATGAAAAATGAGCTGAACCTGAAGTTTAATATATTTCAGAGACCTAATAGGTATTAATAGAGCAATAATACCTACAGTAGCAGGCACAAACTAGATTTGTAGCTTTGCAGCTTGTAAATTACATCCAATGTACTAAGGGCAAACACCATTAAAAGAACATAATTTGAACATTAAAGAAATTGTGTTTGCAATCAGGACACTTGCCAAAAACACATCCAAAGATGTAGAGGTGCTCTACCACACTGCTTTTGCAGCGTGTGTTTGTATAACCCCTGAGGTCTTCATCTGTCTAATTGAATTAAGTATTTTAAAGTACATTCAGAAAGATTATTACTACAGAAATACCAGACATAAATACAGCTTTAATGGAAGTAATGTTTGTAAAATGTGGTTTGCCAACAGCCTTGAATGTACACGGTATTTCAAGAAGATGGACCCAATTTGAAATCACTACTGCTTTGAAATTGGGTTCATCTTTTTTAAACACCCTGTAGTACTCTCTGTCTATGTGAGTGAACGGAGGGATTCTTGTCCTAAATGGAGCTAATAAAAATAATTAGCTAGTTGCTCTGCTACTCTGTTTTCTATCTCTGACACAAAACTACATTGGCTTGAGTCAATCATCTATATAAGAACGTCTTTGAACTCAGTATTTCTTCAAGAAGAAAGTAATTTTCCTAGCTGGAGCTTGCGTGTGGTTGAAAATCGGAAGGGAGAATCATTTGCAGTTTATAACTTCCCAGGGTTTCTGATATTTTGTTTTGAGATTTTTCTTAGGCAAAGGAATCTAATCTTCCCAACTCTTCTACTCCTGTATGAAATGCTGTCATATTCCCAACCCTGCTAACATCATCATACACTTCAGAAAAATCACAAACCCAGGAACTAATTCTAGGTTGATAAAGAATTTTGAAAAATATTCTAGTAAGAGGTGAGACTTAAAATGCAATGTTATCTGTTTGCATTGGACAATATGCCTAAAAAGTGTGCAAGAACAGACAGATGCAGCGAACATTCAATCTTTTGCACAAGTAGAAATTTATATACATTCAGTCCTTGGTTTGTCTGATGCAACTACCAAGAAGGGGCTGCTTTTCATCAGGTCTGATAGTAGACTTTGATATATGGTATCTATCAGTGGGGAACAATTTCTTTGAACTCAAAAGAAATTGCTTCAGGGAAGCTGGACATATCATATCATTAACAGATCATAGATGGTAGATGACAGCCCCTACTTATAATATCTCTTCTCGAAGCAGTGACTGAGAATAGAAAGGATGATTAAAAAGCTATGGACTAATCATCTAGCTAGATGATCATCACAGGCTCAACAGCTCTTTCATGTCTGGCTCTGAAAGTCATGAGGGATTTTAGACTTTGGTTTTCTTGCCATACAGGTAAGATTCTTGAGTTCACTCTCTAGGTGATTTAGACACTAATAATTTACTGTTTATATGTTTGAAACTTGCCTGTGATCATGTAACATCTTTTCTTCAGTGTTTCTCAGGTACATGTTATGCTGTTTCCCCCATCTATTTTATATTTTGTTTATGTTGCTCTCTAACACTATCTGTTGTAGAGAGCTTATAATAATTGGCTGCTCAGATCTCTTACAAGGGCTCCACAACAGAGTGGCATGTGCTTTGTAGAGTCTTCTCACAAACTGGCTCTTTCCCACCTTGAGGAATAAAGGGCAGGGTTGTTTCAAACTGGTGTGATATTGATGGACTTCAGCATTTCCAAGGAGCTTTCCCCATGTTTGAGAATGACACTTTTAAAATGAGTTTTATATATTTACATTACACTAAGGAAACCAGCCAGGTGGCCCATTTTATCTTATTGAAAATAGGTACTTACCGGTTGCCAATTATATTACCTCTTGCCTGACAGTAGTCCTGAACACTGGTAGAAGAGGACAGGAGAGGAAGTGTCATAGTGTTATTTTAGTAGCAGGATGTTTTCTCTAGCTGTTCTGCTGTGTTTTACCTTTGGGCTTAGTTTCAGGCTCCCACCGTCACTTCATGCTATTCACCCTATTCATCAACTCTGTTTTTAAAGCTTATGTAGAAATCATGGCAACTTATCAGAGTGTGATCATGTCTCTCCAGCTACACTCCAGCTCTGTCTGATCTACAGAGAAAGCATCATTATGCTGCGAACACACTGTGACCAGGGCAGGAATGCCACTGGTGCCTTGAAGCTGAACATTTGATTTGGGAACCACAGAAGAAGAATTTTCTGTATGCCCAAAGAACAGAAGAAACCTCAAGAAAACTACCAATGATAATGACTTTATTTTTAACTTACTATGCCAACTTTTTGTTCTCACTGCCATCTAACAGGTTCCACAACACTTTTTTTCTCTGTCTCTCAGTGCAGATCTGCTCTGGATCCTTCTCTTTTCCTTCCTGTTTATTCCTGTAGGAAGTGTTAGACATTCTCTTCATAAAAAAAGTGTTGGACTGAGATGGAGCTCTCTCTCTAACATGCCTCTATATTGTTTTTCTTTCGTTATTGGATATCTGAATTGTAGCTTGATGTCTTCACATTTGAATAGTGAATGCTTGTCACTTATAAAAGCAGTGTAAGATGGAGAGGAGAGAAAAGCTTCAACAAGAATGGGAAAATAGAAGCGTCTGTAGTCTGTTTTCTGTTCTTTAACCCGTGAAGCCATTTCTCAAGCCATTTCATGTAACGTTTAATCAGCATTGAAGTTATTTTCAGTTATTCATGCTGGTCTTTTAAAGTAAGGGCTCCTCTGTGCATATATAGTTATTTTTGAAGAACACTGCTGTATTACTTGCATATGTGGACACTCCTTAATGCAGAATAGGAGTCCCTGATTGTTTTTAGTTTAAAGTGCCTGGAAAGGAATAGCTTTAGCAATATCCACATACATAAAAGCAATGAAATTATATTCTGTAGCACATTTGCTAGTGCAACTGGTGTGAGACGTATTTTTTTTTTCTTTTCTTTCTTTTTCTTTTTCTTTTTCTTTTTCTTTTTCTTTTTCTTTTTCTTTTTCTTTTTCTTTTTCTTTTTCTTTTTCTTTTTCTTTTTCTTTTTCTTTTTCTTTTTCTTTTTCTTTTTCTTTTTCTTTTTCTTTTCTTTTATTTTCTCTTCTTTCCTTTTCCTTTTCCTTTTCCTTTTCCTTTTCCTTTTCCTTTTCCTTTTCCTTTTCCTTTTCCTTTTCCTTTTCCTTTTCCTTTTCCTTTTCCTTTTCCTTTTCCTTTTCCCCAAGCCTGGAAAGGATTTCAGAATTCACTCTTTTGCCTCAAAGTAGGATCAGTTAGATTTGTTCAACTTCTCATAGATGATTGTGTATAATCAATTTAAAAAAAAAAAAAAATTACCCAAGTTTCAAAGGTGAGCCTTTTATCAGCTTCTGAAGGAAAAAAGCTCAGTTGTTCTCAGATGGAGAAGAAATAACCAGATAGACGTGCTACCTATAATAATTTGCATTCACTCTCTTGCTCTAGTTGGACTGATGTTGGTTATTCGCTGACCAGTGGAGAAGCCTGACAGCCAGCAGTTCTGCTCTGTTCTCACTCAGAAGTGAGGAAGACTGAGGCTGCTGCCATCTGGAGTTATTGTGCTGCTGCTGACTGCTGCTGTGTAATATTTGCAGTTATTCTGGGCTCTGTCAAACCACCTGAGAAGGTCATGCAACTGAGAAACACTCATATTTTAAGACTTGAAAATCTTTATGGGTGCCCTAGCCCACTATTTCACAATTTTTAACATTAGGAAGTTCTTCTGTTTTCTAAGCAGAGCTCTCTCACTTTAAAGTCCAGTTTAAATTCTTTATTTATTATATTTTTCTTGATTGATATTGTTATTTTTCTCTTTGGAAAACCTTTTTATATTCTTGAAATCTATTTCTGTGTTTTTCTTGGTCATCTTTGGGCTGAGAAGTTTGACTCAATTTTTAATTAGAACTCACTGTCTGAGAATATTCATGCATTTAAAGTCTTACTTTCAATGGGAATTTTCCTGTTGGTTTCTCTAGAAAAAAGCACCAAACCTCACTGCCAAATTGTTGTATTTTGGATATTAATGAGCCCTTGAAATTGATTTTGAAATTAAACGGTTGTTTAAAAAAAAAAAAAAAACCCTCTTCTTACATATCCATGGAGAGATTGTCACGTATGAGGTAGAGACCTATCTATCTGATATCTAATGAAAAATCAAGAGAAAATTATTGTACATAATCTTCAACTTCTGAAGTCATCTTAGCCTGTCTGTTTCCCTTACCTGACAGGCTAAATCTTGCTTGCAGATTTGTTACCTGCTGCAATGAAATGGTGAGTCAACCATACCTTAGCAAGTTGGTGCACTTGTCTCCTGTCCTTTGCAGGTTGTCTCTAGATAGTCTGACACATAGTTGATTTTTAGTTTCACAAACATCATTTCAACACATTTGCAAATACATATGGGTCCATGAGTTCAGATAATGCTGCTGTGTTCTAATTACAGTGGCTACAGCAATATGTTAGTTGGCCTTGCACTTCTTGTTCTGGCATGATTGGATTGCTTGCAAACTATAAGAATGATTCTAGAAACTTATAAAAAAGGTTCAAACTTTCATTAAGGTAAAAATTGTTGAACAATTTTGTACAATGAATTCTAACATAGGGTAGTATTTAACATCAAAAAATGTGTTAACCTATGTTTTCTTTTTTGCTTTGTAGTAAATCGGCACGTAGTTCTGAGGCAGCTCATGCAGCTATAGAACCTATTTAACTGATGGACTGTTGGGTACAAATCATCTTTCAATTGATTAGGTCATGGTCATTACAGAGAAAAAGATCTTTAACATATGGTCAGTTCTCTCTGTAACCCAGGAATCTGAATGAAGATCAAAGCTCAGGAAACTAAAGACATGTGAAAAGCGAGATTAAATGCAATATGCCATGTTAAATATTTGAGAACTCTTATGTCAAATGATTATTGATGAAATAATAAGATTAGAGCTAGAATTCATCAGACAAAATCAGTTTTGAGTAGTAATGGGAAAATATCTTGCTGTCACAAGATCAAACTAGAGCTATGGTTAATACCGGCAGTGCTCTACAGGAAGAGGCAAGAAGCTGAACAAAGATATACCAAAACATGTGAAGATCTTTGTATTTAGTTGAAAAAACATCCTGAAAACCATCTGAGCAGCAAAAATGGGAAAATCCTCAGATATTACAGGGAACAACATAGGCCAGAGAATGGGTTGTCAGCACAGTAGCTTGAGATAAATGATAGAAAAGAAATGGAAAAATCTATCAAAGGAAGGAAAACAACAAGCTAAGGCAGAGTAAATGGGAATGTAGCAAAAAAAAGTGATGACATGAAACATGGCATGGAATTGTGAACTGTGGAGGCTTATTGGATACGATCAACGTATCCTCCTTAGCACTACATAATAATTTTAAATACATATATTATCAGTTGTTTTTCCTATTTACTGTACTTCATCAATCAAGTCTTTAAGAAGGCTGGTGGTTTTGGTGTTATTTTTCTTGTTTGGTTTTGGAGACCTAGACCACACTGATTAACCAATTAAATTTTGAAATTTTCTTTTTGACCAGGAAATTGTTCACTTATAGTAGAATATGGTATGTATACTCTAGAATATGAAGTAGCGTGGGTCTTGTACCTGCAGATCCTCAAGGGTGTCACAACCCAAGCCTCAGAGGATTAGATTACATGTTGTTTGAAGTGAGTTATGTCTCTATTATAGTTTTTGCTGATTCCCTGGAAGGAAGTTAGATTTTATTGGTCTTACTCCTGGAAATCTTTCAAGAAATTGTCATCAGATTTCCTGTCCTCCAAATATTCAGATAAAGTCTGATTTAAGTGAGGGTTTACATCTCCCGGTTACTAGCTCAGCAACTCTGTATTTTAACTCCTTTAGAACTCTTCAGGGTCACTTTTTTAAAGCATTTTTGCTACTACTTTTACTGATATGTTCTGAAACCTTTACTACTGGTTCTTCAGTTTGAGATAACTCCTCCTAATTGTCCCTGCAAAGCACTGCATGGATGGAGAAGTCTAAATAAGCACCTTCATAACAAACACCAGTGCAAAGAGTTCATTCATCTGTACACCCACAAGTGTGTTCTGTTGCACCACTGTCTGTCGGCCCCACAGAGCTCATGACCCAGAAGTTCCGCTCCTCATGCATTTGAGAAAGACGTTATTAGCCACTACCAGGTTGCTGCTGTTCTATCACGTTCTGTACTTCTAACATGCCAAGACTAAATGCCAAAATGTTGGGTTTTGCCATCAATGTGATTTATTCTTTTTGTAATTGTCTTTTTTTTTTTTTTTTTAATTTTAACCTATGTAATTTGCTGTTTAATGGTGCCAGTTTTAATTTGTTATCCTAAAATTTTTTGTTGACAGTGATTTATATTTAGTCTGTACTTCTGCTTTGTTTGTACTTTCTGAAAAAATATCTTCATCTTTTAATCTTCTAATAAGTTTCCTTATTATTATTAAGTTGTCTCTTTTTTAGGTTATGTGTTCTTTCAGGGACTGGTTTTGACTTGTCTCCTACAAATATGTTTGATTTAAATAACTGTGGTCACTGTGTCAGTATTATTTTTATCTGAATCCAATAGTGTACTCAGGAAACAATCAAGCATTGCTTCTCCTCTTCTGGATGTTAGTCGTTCCAAGAAATTGATGTTTAAATGATGTAAATTGAAGACAAAACTCCTCCATTATTAGTCTTCTGCACTTGTAGTCTTTTTCTCAGTCACTCCTCTGGGTGGTTAAGAATGTAATAATACTATTCCTTTTCAGTTTTGTCGTGGAAAATTCAGTCTCTGTGGATTTAGTGCTTCTTATTGATGTTCTTAATATTTGTGTCCTATTTGACTTTCAGCTTTCTTTAACATGTAAATACTTCACAGATGTCACTTCTATGTCATTCCTCTAAAATGAGTTCACCTTCAGTATTATCATGCACCACAGGTAATACTTTTCACAGAATTTTTGAGATATCATTATTATCACATACAGCTAAGCATTTTGGTTTACCATCTTATTTTTATATTCTTGCAAAATATTTAAAAGGTTGATCTTGAGCTGATCACCTGTATTTATAGACCTACCATAAGTTTTATTTGCTGACACTGTAATTTGCTAATTTCTGTTAGTTTTATCACATTTTGTTAAACTTTATTTTAAAACATAATCTCTAGTTTAATGACTTACTACCTCAAATACAAGTTACATCACGTTGTTTTCCTTCATACCTGTTCCTTTTTTTTAAGTGTTAAGTTTAAAACCTCTTCTGTATTGTTTTCAATTTCAAATGTGAACAGATGACTTGTTTTGTACTGAGACATTTTGTTCCTTATAAGCTCATCTATCCCAAGCTTTCCTAAGTCATAATAACTTAAACCCACTCTGTCCATTACTGTTTTCTGAACTACGCCTTCAGCTAACTCAGCAGGACGATTCCTTTTTGTTTGGTCCTAGTCACAGTAAAAAAAGTACTTCAGAAAAATGCTGTCAGGGAGATCTAAGCCTTGCGCTGCCTATTAGTAGCTCTGTTTTTGTCTTGAGCAGCTCCTTCCCATCTCCTACCTTCTCACTGTGCTGTGGTTCCTTCCCATGGCCCAAGGAGTTAGAATTGTATTGTCCTCTTCCCTGCCTGGAGTTCCTGTTGCATCCAAATTTTCTGTTCTGGCTTGTTTGCTTTTAGCCTGTGTCTGTATACTCCGAGCATAATAAACACGAGCTTGTAGTGGGATGTTTTCCACTGATGAGTTTCAGGTAACAGGAATGTTTTGCTGACTGCCCAACTTGGGATGGGAGCCAACAACAGAGATATCCCTTGGCTTGATTGTATTCATTGCTCTCATGATAATTAATTGATTACATGCTTGCTTTCTTCCATGTCAGTTGCCAACGAGGTGACTGTATTTCACCAGGAAGATGGAAACATAGAAAGTGAGTAGATGGAATAGACAGGGCTGCTTTTATCAAACTTCATTTGCAGTGCTGCCTCAGAAGGCCTCTGTATGGTAAAAATTTCATAATCAGTTCAGCATTTCTTCCCTGAAAACATCACCTGTGTACCTGCAAATTTTATTTGCCAGGAAGCAATTGATGCATGGACAGTTGAAATCTCTCTGATACATGGTTTGTTTTTTCCAGTGTGCTTCAGACAAGCATTTTCATGCATTGTGAGACCTGTGCAGTAGAGATAAGCCCAGCACCACACTCCTGAATGAGCCTGAAAAGGCATTTTTCAGCAGTAAAATAGGGATGATTCCAAATTATAATCCAGATCTGCATCTCAAACTGGAAGCTTGAATTTACCTGTGTTTTGTATGCACTGACCCCCACAATAGCTGAAAAGATTTATGTTTCCTTGGGACAAATAGAGATTGATCATTCATTTGCCTGTCTTTTCTTTTGAGAGCCCCTGACCATAGCAGGCTTCTGCAGTTTGCTCACAACAAAGCTTCACTTGCATGTGTGACCTTGTCAACTGCTGTCAGAACACCACTGCCATTTGTCAAAGCCTCTGACATTTTGCTTCTGAATGTTTTGTTGTTAACTGGTTATTGTACTTCTCCAACTGCTGCCAAGGGATTTGTGCTTGTGAATCTGGTGACTCAGACAGATGTCTGTCACCTGTGCACTGGGGAAACCTTGTGCCTAGCAGGCCAGGAGTGATCAGATTGCCTAAATGAGCTGTGACAACCATGTAGTGTAATGGCTGTGGCTCTCTGCTCTGGCTTGCAGGCCTGAGGAGCTCTGCAGTATGGAAGGATTTTTCCTCCTGCATAAGCAAAACCCTGAAAGTGAGAAGAACTCTTCATACTGCCTTGGGACTCAAGATGCTTGAGTTTCATTTCTTTCTCTGCTGTTTCATTATTAATATTAACATAAAGTAATATCATTAACATGGTTAACATTTAATGTGTGCACATGGCATTAACTTGCCAAGATCCACAAGTAAGCTTTTATAGCTAATTGTTTTTCATTTTAGAAATTGGAAGAACTACTAGTGAAATTAATCATAGCATAGCCTTTTAAATTTTATATAATTCAATATTAGTTAGATTTAATACGCAAGAGGATGGATTGAGTCATCGTTAACAGGATACAGAATCTTTAAGGTCCTATCTGAAAGTCAGTATTGCTTACAGATTAGTGAGGTGGTTTCTGTGAATTGAATCTGGCAATACCATTGCAGTGTCTCTGGCAAAATCTGAAGTGGCCATATCTTGCAGTTCACTCCACACAGCTTTCATTATTCATATTCAGGTACTGGCTGAAAACCATACATTGAAACTGGGACCTAAGTTGGTATGTTGCGCTCAGCTGTGTAGTGGAACAACTGGAGTGCTGAACCTCAGAGCCTGGAAGTGCTTGCAGGATCCATGTTAGCCTGCAATTGTAGACATGCCACGTCAAATTTGCTACCCAGAGAGTGGGCTCTAGAGGACTAGAATGGCTGCAAAGACATGTCCTCTTCACTGCTGATCACGCCCTAGATTCTAGAGTCCTGGGGAGATGGGAACTTCTCAGAAATTTTTGCATTTCTTCCATGGGTGAAAGGAGCTTCCCTTGGGTATCAGCTTCTGTAGACGTTCCATCAGTTTGAGAAATAACCAAGAATAGTGTGTAAAAAGATAACAAAGGAGTGAAAAATAACATTCTTGTCAGGGAATATATTATTTCTACTGTTTTGAATTCTACAGGTATTGTTACTTCAGCTGTCACCACAGTATCTAAATAACTTCCAGCAATATGTTAACATGTGTGAAAAGTCTCAGTCAGGAGGGTCTTTTTCCTTCTTTCATCTTTTTATCCTGAGAACTGAGTATATGTTTCTGTAAGGGAAAAATAGAAATGTAGTTTGTGTAAAAAACGTACCTTTTTTGTTTGTTTGTCTTGCTTTTATATCATATCTGTACATAAATGTGTAGACATAAAATACTATATATCTATTTTATATATATTATATCTATAATCTGTTAATATAATACATATATATATATATATATATATATATATATATTTTGCCTTTTTGGAGCCAAAGATGAAGAGATTCCTCAGGCTTTGAGAAAGATGCCACTTGATGTAGTGATCAAATGCAACGGAAAATTTAATATATGGAACAAAGCTCAGGAGCGAGTGTCCAGTTACCTGCATGGCCAGTACCCCAACTAAGGTTGTCGGCAGGATATTTGTTGAAGGAAAGCATAAAAATTATACTTTGCTTCTGACATGTGAATGATTCAAGTCTTTTAAAGAGTATGGAAGGATTACAGCTTTGCACTAGTCTTGTACCTAAGTCGATTAAGAGGTTCTCTCTAAGTATGGCAGTGTAGCTTTTTAATCATTTAGCACAGCTTCTAAGAGAGGAAAACACTAGCTAGTACCCATGTTTTGACATTTCTTAAAGCTAATTGTTCTCATCAAACAAATTTTTTGTTAAGCATAATTCAGTATTTTCTCCCCAAAGACGTGGAAATATGTTATGTACAGGGGTATATAACTTCCTTCGTGAATGTCTGTTTAGTATATGAATAGAAAAACAAAGAATGACTCATTCTGTGCATTTTCAGTATGTGCGTCTGTGCACAACAGAGGAAAAACTAGGGGAAAAATAATCTGCAATGGTAGGAAAATGGCCAGGCTGGACAGGGGAATGTGTCAGCTCCTTGTCTTGTGGTAGGGAAAAATCTCTGAAATCCTGCAGTTCCCTGGAAGACCTACCAGTCTTCTGTACCTGTATGTGGTCTTCTATGTGCTGTATTTAGTACAGCAAAACAGAGACTGCCCAGTGTAACAGGAATACAAACCCAGCTATCTCCAGTTCTCCTGCTACAAATTCCAGTTGTGGAAGACTGCCTGACATGGATCAAAAGGACACAAACCAAACTCTGCTTTTATTTCTTCTTTCCTAAAAATCTTCTTTCAAAGAAACCAGAATTTTATTTAAGATGTGAAACAACATTTATTTTCTTTCCTGATGCCCTCCTCTGCCAGCAAAAAACATACTGTCAGTATCGGTGTGTGGGTGAACTTGCACAGCTAGCACCTTTGAAAATATATTGGATAGTTTTCCAGTGTTCGTTCTCTTCTACACTTAAACTCCAAAGCTAAGAAATGAATATTTCTCTCACCTCTCTTTTGGGCTCTTTAGAAAGTATGAGAGGATGTTTTTTTTTGTTGACCTGTTCACCAGCAGTCTGACAGGCTCAGCTACCAAGGTCAGAATTTAGTCACTCTCTCAAATAAGTCATCCACTGATGTAGAATGTATAGAATTGCTCAGTTTCACAGTTTACTATAGATATTACCTTGCTTGTTTTCTTAGTCCATCTAGATCTTGTTGTGAAAGAAAGCCTGAAAACGTGAAGCAAATATGCCAGGAAACAGAAGGATTAATTAGAATATCTAATATTTATTTTAATTTAAAACCAATTTTAAACAAAAAAACCCCAACATTACTGAAGAGCCCGATTCATTTGCTTTGCATAATTCAAGAGTGTCAAACTGAATGTAGGTTCAGATGCAGAACCTGAAAATCGTATTTGGAAATAAAAAGAATCAACTGTGATATGGAGATGGCCAAGTTGATTGTGTAGCTGTGCTGCCTCTGGTGCCAGGTTTATATCGTGCAAACAGAAAGGGACTGGGCTGGCATGGAGTTCTTGGAATCAAGTTTGGTTTCTGGCTGTGGAAGCAGGGAAGGCAACAGAGGCTGTAAAGACAGTATTTCCAAGATAGCTGAGAAACCCACCCTTTGGGTCTGAGACATAAGAAAGGTTTGACTCATATTTGAATGAGGAGAAAGACTCATCATCTCTTTGAGAGAATATAGGAAATGATCATGTCAGAAAATTTGTTTTCCCCGTGTTGCTCTAACTTCTCATTTTGGTAATGTATATTCTCATTGCTTTGATTTTCATTTCACTCATGTTTCTGTTCCTGTGTATCTCCACTCCTCAGGCTAAGCTGCTGCCTCTGTCAATAGTCTGCAAGCTTTGCATTTAATTTGGGAAGAGGCCAAAGGTAACGATGATTCTGCTGTGATAAGAGCCAGTTTCAGGGAGCTGAGAAAATTCTGTCTCCAATGAATTGGTAGCCCAATCTTTGAGTCTTTGTTCAGCCATCTGCTTCACTTGTTCACCTCCTGGAGAAGAGCAGACAGGCAAAAATGGGCCAGATCCTTACTCCCTTTTCAAGAAGGAAAGGTGAGAAGGTGCAGAAAAATCCCAGCAGTTCTACTCCCTTATGCCTCTCCTGCCTCAATAGGATGGCTGTTCTGTCCCTTTTTACAGTGCTGAGTCTTCAAATGGAGGAGACAGACCACAGCTCCACCAGGGACAGAGTAAGGAACAGAAGGCAGGAACGGAAGATATGAGACTGGAGATTAAAATTGGCATGAAGGGCCTTTTTGCTTGGATATTGAGTGGAAAGGGTATAAAGACTCTCTAAAAAGGCCTAGAAGTAGAGCAAATATCACTCCTGTCTTCAAGAAAGAGAATCTGGAGAATGACAGGCTGGTCAGCATCACCTTGATCCCTGGGAATAAGATGGAATGAATAATCCTGGAAGCCGTTTCCAGACACTTGAAGAAAAAGAAGGTGATTGGGAGACATAAGCGTGGATTTATGAAGAGGAAATTGTGCCTGACCAACCTGATAATTATCTATGATGAGATGACTGGCTTGGTGGATGAGGGGAAAATGGTGATGTTTTTTATCTTGGCTTCAGCAAGGCTTTTGACACTGTCTCCCATAACATCCTTAAGACAAAACAATGCAGTATGGTCTAGATAAGTGGACAGTGAGGTGATCTGAAAACGGGCTGAACAAATAGGCTCAGAGGGGTGTGATCTGTGGCTCAAAGTCCAGCTGGAGGCTCGTCACTAGCGGAGTAACCTAGAGGTCAATACTGGGTCCAATAATGTTTAAAACTTCATTAATGACCTGAAGGATATGACAAAGTACACTGTCAGCAATTTTGCAGATGATAGACCAGATGGATGTGTTACCATTCAGAAGAATTTCAACAGACTGGAGAAATGGAGCAACAGGAATTTCATGAAGTTCAACAAAGGAAAAAGCTAAGTTCTGCATCTGGAGATGGACAACCTCATGCATCAGTGATGTGGAGGCAGACTGGCTTGAAAAGCAGCTTTGCAGAAAAGGACCTGGGAGTCCTGGTGGACACCAAGTTGAACATGAGCCAGCAATTTGCCCCTACAGCAAATGAGGCCAACGGTAGCCTAACCTGCATTAGGAGGGCTTTTGCCAGCAGGTCCGGGAAGGTGATTCTTCCCCTATACTCAACGCTGGTGAGACACATCTGCAGTGATGGGTCCAGTTCTGGGCTTCCCAGTGCAAGAGAGACGTGGAAATACTGGGACAAGCACAGAAAAGGACCACAAAGATGATTAAGGAACTGAAGCATGTCACATATGAGGAAAGGCTGAGAGAGTTGGAACTGTTCAGCCTGAAGAAAAGATGACCTGGGTGTTTTTTTCCATGTGCAGAAAAAATGGGAGTTGTGGTGTGAGTAAAGGGGCCCAGAGGGAGGAGAGCAAGAAGAGCAAGAGCAAGAGCAACCAGACTTTTCTCAGTTGCGACAGGAAAAAGACATGAGAGACAATGGACATACAATAAAATACAGGAAATTCCACTTAAGGGGAAAAAAAAAAAAAGTCTTTACAGTTCATTGAAGGTTGCCTAGAGAGGCTATGTAGTCTCCATCCTTAGAGATATTCAAAACGTAGCCAGACAATACCCTGTGCAACCTGTTCTAGTTGACTGTGCTTTGAGTGTAAGGTTGGAGTAGATGATGTCTGTAAGTGGTCCCGTCCAATCTCAACCAGACTTTGATCATACCAATTAAAATGTGGAGTCAGTTGTGCCAATTGTCAAAAAAAAGTTTGAAAATCCCATACATCTTGCTATTTCAATGTCAGTGATACTTTTTTTTTTGTGTGAGGGTAACTCGTGTTTCTTAATCTTTGGGGTTGTCACTAGAAACTAAGTATAGATGTGCTTTCTTGATGAAGCCTGGCAACTTAGAAATAGTTTCTCCATTTCTTAAAGGATAAATAAAGATGCAGCATTGCCAACTGTTTAGCTAGCTATTGAGACTCCTTAGCTGCTGAGGATCACAGAATCATAGATTTGTTTAGGTTGGAAAATACTTTAAAGGTCATTGAGTCCAACTGTTAACCTAACATTGCCAAATCCTCCACTAAACCATGTCCCTAAGCACCTGTACACACTTTTCAACTGGGAGACTTGCTAAATGCCTGAACTCCTAGGATCTTTAGACCCTGGTGAATGTACCTAAAGAAAAAAAATAACTTCCACTGTACCCATGAAAGGTGAGGCTATAAATGGGCTATTACCCTGTTGGAAGTGGGTCTTGGTACCAGTTATTGGCAGTTCTCAGAAAATCTCAGTTTCATGTCCCTGGGTTCCTACGAAGTGTATAGGGAATGGCATAGAAACTGCCCCTAGATGGCCATATCTGCTGTACTAAATACATATCTGATCAGTCTATTTCAGAAAGGGTGTAGTATGTAGAATTGGGAGTCTGGATGACTTGGAAGGAAAAAAAGGGGCACTAACACCTCCCTGTATTTTTTTTCAGTTCCTGTATTTCAAGCTGTGGGTCATTGTCAAGAAGCCAACAAAAAGCCTCCTAAGCATAGTGGTGCTGAATACACCACCACCTTCCCCTTTCTTTTCCTCCAGTAGACAAGCAGAATCATATATCAATTGGTCCCACATGTTTCAGCCACAGCTGGACACAGAAGGTAAAAAAACCAGTTGAGAGCAATTGTCTGACTGCTGAATAGCTTTCCCACAAAGTAGGATTGAATGGGCTAGGACTCACTAGCCTGGAAAACTGATTGTAGAAAGGGGAATGTAAAGTTTCATACAACAATTTCAGATGTGGAGATGGTGGATTGGAAACAATTACTTACGGCTGCTCATAAAGGGAAGCGCAGGGGACAAGAGCTGAATTCCCTCCTCCCCCCTTGCCCCTGTGTCCCCAAAGAAAGGAAAAAAGGGAGGAGATATTTATTCCTCTAGTAAAGTTGTGGTTGTTATTGCCACAGGAATGTAACAGTGGTGAGAAGTAAAGTAGCCTCTAAAATAGCTGAGACACGAGTTAGGAAGGACAGCTGTCTTTCAGTCTTGATTGTCAGGATGATACCTGTGGCAGAGAAAACTCTCCAGCAGAGATGTTTAGAGGTGCCTCTGGGGAAGTTCAGCTCTAAGCATGAAGTCCAGTCTATTTTTCGGGAGAAGATTCTGGGCTGGACAGTCCTCTGGCTTACCCTTGTTAAGCTGTCCCTGTGTCCTTAGGCAGGACAGTATAGCAAACCTCTTATGAGCTATATTTCCCAGAAGACAGATAAATCTTGTTCTTAATTATGCATTTTGGCAGTATGAGCACAATTTCCATTGAATTCAACACGAATCAGCACTTGTCCATGAGGGGATATTATAAAACCTTGTAATACAATTAGAATTGTATTAAGGTTGTAAAATCCATTGCCAGGACATGGGCGCTAAAGAAAGTGCCAGCAGAAGGAACAGGTTATGATAGTGGTGACATGTCATCTTATCTTCCTGCTGTCATGTCTTGTGTCCCTAAATACAGGCATCTCATTTATTTAGTGTCACATGCCAAATATAATAATTATAACTAATTACTAAGAAATTGTGAAGGTAAAGTTTGGAATCTTCATTATAACAAAAACTATTAGGCATGCTTTCTGTATTTTTGCCTGCAGCATTATTTGTCTTGAATAGTAGTGTCTGTCATCTTTTCTTGTGATGATGTCATCGTATGGTTAGGCATTGAAACCCACTGATTATGGAAAATAATGTGGAAAAACTCCTAGATAAATGCCAGTTTCCATTTAACTATTAATAATGAGTACCCAGGAAGTGAAAAAAAAAAGTTTTGTTATTTGTATTTGTGTGTGGTTTGTTGTTTGTTTGTTGCTGTTGTGGCTTGGTGTGGGTATTTTTGTGTGTGTTTTTTTCTTTTTCCTGTTTCTTTCAGAATGCGTTTGATTGGTTTCTTATTAATGTTTCTAAGTTGGGAGCCACGAATAAATCAAGAAGAAAGATTGTAACTGGAGGGATGCCAGTCTGTCTGAGGATAATTTGTCTAGTCTCTGAATGAAGGTGTTTATGGGTCATCATAACCAGTAATGGCATTCTTAGTGATATTTTCCACTTGAACAGATAACTTGATGAATTCGTATACAATATACTGAATCCAAATAAGTGCTGGGTATATGATCAGAAAAATATGCTTTTGGTATTTTTCTGAGGTACTGCCTCACGTCAGAGTATGATATAGCCATGATCTGAGACAGTGTCCCAGTTAGAGAAGCATGAACCTGCTCATGGTTATTCTGTTCTTTAGGGATCCTGCCTAAACTTTAGGATATACAGATCAATAGGGTTAAGAGTCTCTATCTGCTTTGATTTACCAGAGAAATTATTTTGCCTCTCTACAAACCTCCAAAGGTCTCCTGATCCTTTAAAACCTCACCCTCTAATTTAGATCTCCTCACCCTTTAAAGCCTCCACTATTCTTCAAGTTCTTTCCCTCCTAATACGTAGTTTTTCACATATGGACTCTGACTTAATTTACATACTCCACCCTAAGTCCTTTGTGCTCTCCTTTCTAACCCATCAGTCTTTAATCAGCTGTCATTAACTTAAAATTATGTACACTCCATCATTCATAGCTCCTTAACTTGCAGCACGTGTATTCAGCAGCAGATGGAAGCAGGAAGAAAAATTACCTGTTACTAGGTTTCATTTCCCAAGGCAGACAGAGGCTATAGATCAGAAGGGAAGAAGAAGGAGATGATACAAAGATGCACACAAACTTTGTTGCGCTGTAGGTGTTTGAACTGTTGTAAATAAGCAAAGAGCTGGGGGGTTACTGCATGATCAGACAGGACAGAAGGCTTGCAGTGAGACTGGGAAAGACCCCTCAGGTTATGGCAGACTGAGGAGAAAAGGAATTTCTGAGTAAGGTGAATTTTTGAAGATCACACAGGCTCATGTTTATCTCCAAATAACTCAGCCTTAGTCTTTGCTACTCTTCAGCAAGCTGTTGCAGGTGTTTTCCTTGTTGGTAATTAAGCAAAGTTGTTATATTTCCTTTATGTGAAGAATAGCTACATTTTCAAGTATTTATTTCCCCAAATATGCTGTATTTTTTGAGTACTAGTTTGTGATCAGTCTCAGGGACAGCTTTCTTTGCTGTTTTGTGTCATCCAGTCTCAATAGTGTGTTTGTGCAGGTCTAGGGATACCCATTAACCAGAGGAGGGACAACACTGAAATGGACATGAAGACCATCTTCACCTTTCTGCAGTGAACATCTTTGCCCTCACCTTGCTCTTCACAATTTAAAATAAACTTTTCTTAAAAACTGAAGGCAAAAGTATTCCGTATATCTCAAAACTTCCGGTTTCTGCTCCTTCTCTTTGGGATCATCTTGCTCTACAGTTACTGCCCTCTGTCATTCCTTTGGTATGGCAGGAACTCAAAGCCTCACTGACCCAGTCCCCTCTGGATTTTTATTGGTAAACAGGTGACATAGGTGCTTTGTGGTGGAGAGGCCCTCCCTGACATGGCATAGTGGGGGCTAGCTGATGTGATGACAACTCAACTGCTACCTAGGTCCCTGCCAGCTGGGCTGCCTACTGACATTTATCTACAGTCTTGTGCTGCTCCCCCTGTTGTGTCACCACAACTGATTGCATAGCTGGCTGAAAAACAGTTTTAGACTGGATTCTATTCCTACCCTAGTTCTTTGATAGTCCTTTCCAGCAGTAGTGTGTCAGCAGCACAGAGATGTAAGAGGACAACCCAAGTGAGGAAGGGCTGTTCAGTCAACAGTGCTGCTGAAGATATAGGTTGGCCTGGCCCTTAATAAACAGTAGTAGTGGAAAGGAGAGCACTGTCAGTACACAGAACACTATGAGAGATTAAAAGTTTTGGGCAGAAGGAAAATGACACTGGGAGTTTGAGCTGTGCATGCAGCGTATCCATACACATGGTAAGAAACAGGGTATTTGAAAGTATGGAACATGGAAGACCTACACTGTCAACTGATTTTGTGGTTCTCTGAAAATCCAGGTATAGGATTCAGTCAGCCCACATCTACTATTTCCCCAAAATGGTTGAGTACTTCAGTGCCGGGCTTGAGTAAGAGCTACACGCATGTGGATGTTTGTATCAACTGTGTTTATTAATTTCCAAATTGTGACAAGGTTCAATGAAGGAAGATGTGTCACGCTAAAAGGCATGCATACATTTTTATGAGATTATGGAACAGAGAGGAGTGTTAAATCTGATTCAGTCCAGAAGTTACTAATAGGTCAGTCAAGCGCAGCAAATAGTGTTTAGTCCCTTAAAATAACATTTCTTTTCCTTCCTCAGTTTTCATCTTCTTCTTCTTGTCTGCTTGACTAAGACAGACTAAAGCTGATAGGCACACAAAGGGAGGGTGGCATATTGATACTGCTGGAGAACTTCAAAAAGGAAATAGGCTGAAAAAACTGTTAAGGTTAGCATGCTTCAGCAGGAAGAGGACTGGAAATGAGTCCAGAGTGCACATGGTCAACCTTTCAGATGTGATCTAAGAAGTAGAGGCTTGTACAGGCTTTTCTTTAATTTCTTCACCTTTGTCTTTTATAAGCATTTGAAACAAGGTTGTTTATTTTGTAGACTGGAAATAAATACTTCTCCATGCATTTCACCTTAACCTGCTTTGACCTGAAGGTGATTTTTAAGGTAACTGATTAACACAAGACATTTCTCACCCACAGATACGGTGAGTCTTAAAGGCAAAGTTCTGAGATGCCTGAAGAAACACTCAGCTCCAGGGTCAGGAACCTTGTTAGCAGCTGTGGTAGGTCAGCACAGAACCATGTGAGCCTGTTGAAGGTTTGGAATTGGAAACATTAGGGCTGGGAGAAGTGTCATCCAGGGTGGGCTTGTAGTTAAGGCTCCACAGCATTCAGCACGTCAGCAGAGTGCGCATCCAAGTCCCTGAGACTCGGGTCACTTCTCTGAGAAATGTGAAACTCTATGTTGTACCACCACACCACAGGCACCCATCCCAATGCTCTAGCAGTGGTGTTCCAGGGCAGAGCAATGCCAGGAGACCTCTTCTCTCTAGTTAATGTGGGTGAAAGTGAAGGTAATGCTGTATAACCAAGCAGAGCCAGCAGCTGACATGAGTCAGAGAAGTCAATTTTAGGCTCCTAGGACAGGCAGGAGTGTTTAGTTCTGCTTTACCTCATGCCTTCTCTCATGCTTTCCCTCGTGCCTTCCCTCATGCCTTCCCTTGCTGTCTTAATGTCTTCAGCATCTGATAAAGTATGAAGAGAATTAGATTATTTCTCACTCTTGTACACTGGGATATTTTAAGAGGAAGCTGTTCTTGCTGGCATGTAATTGCAGTTTGCAGTCCCCAGTGTCTTGAAGTTGGGGGCAGATGTATTTGTTATCTACCTATAACATCTCCACTGAGAAAGCAAGAGGATTGAAGACTTGCTGAGAGGACACTGGGAAAAAACAAAAAACAAGAGTACCTGCAAGTACTAGAAGAGAACTTTACAAAGTGGTAAAAACATCATCCCAGGAAGCGTTTTTTTTTGGAGGAGTCAGGAGTCTTTGCCACTGTAGTGAATGGAAGAGTTGTTCTGTAGCTGATGTTCCAGAAAGTTGCCTCAGAATTTGATCTAATAATAGAAAATATCCCAGATGATGGCCATGGCAGAAACCTGATTTCCAGCTGCCCTGCTATATCTATAAATTAGACCATTAGCCTGCTACTTACAATTTCCTCCCCCCATTTGTAAGTGGCACAGAACAACAGGATCTAATGTAATATGATATGGAAAGTTTTGAAGTAGATTTAAATTTAAAACAGAAAATGAAATGATGGTCCTGTGTGCAAGGGCTGATGTAATAGAAAAAATGTATTCCTCTTGCCTAATGAATTTATTGGGAAATATATTGCCAATAATGCTCAGCTCTCTCTGCTAAAAGTCATCAAATAACAGCCATGGTTATTTAAAGAGCTGCTAGTGCAGGGCAAATGGCAAGAGAGGAGTGGAAATGTAAAGGAATCTCTGAGGCCAGCAGATGCATTAAAAAGTGGAAATAAAGAGAAATGGCCATGTTACTGACAGAGATAGACTGGCTGCTAGAGAAATCATGTTTCAAATATCCTTACACAGGTTACTCTCCAGAGGTTTCTGGCAGGTGCTTGGTGCCCTAAGTTAGTGTTTCACTGACACAGAAAAGGCAGAAAGATATTTGAGACTCTAGTGTTCTGTTGTCAGGATCCTGCACCTGAAAACCTTAGAAAAATGGGGTTGGATTTTGCTTTGTTTCTTTTCAAACAGTGTTTCTGAGTCATGTGCATGTCTGTCGATACAGTCTCTACAAGACTTTTTTCCCTGAAATTCTGCAGTCCCTCGACAACACTGAATGAGGTTTTCGTGGAAAGTAATCTGCATATTATCTTGGAAAGGATATTTATTTCCAGTAACTGGCATTCTACAACAGAATGAATTGAGGTCATACGAAGTATATGATTGGAGGAAAAAAAGGAGTGCACACTCTGTGTTGTCCCTCTGTTGCGCTAGCTCTCCATTAGAACTGTGTAATTAATCCCATGAGAGTTCTTGCACATTTGGTCCTGAACCCAAACCGCACGTTCATTCTTCATGTGTTACTTTACTGGGCCTTTTGGTGTAAGCACTAAGTTTGATGGGTTAGGCAGGTTTGATTATTCTTGGCCAAGGCACTAAGCACAATATAAAAGCCCAGTCATGAAAACCAACCACAAGGACAAGTGTGGGCATGATTGAACTAGTTTTACTTGCTGAGTGGCATTTCCAGGGAAAAAAAAAGGAACATTATGGTTAAAAGAACCCATTATGAAGCTGCAGTAGCCTGAAAATGAAGCAACCTTTAATGTAATAAGTAGGCACTGTGGCATACAGTAAAATAAAGAAGCCTCTTTCCTTTAACTTAACAGATAAATCAGCATCCTTGGATTACTGTATGGATGCAGCTTTTGCATAGAGGCAGCAAAGGGTTTTGATCAAGTTTCTGAGGGTTTCAAGGTCCTTATTTTTATGAAGAAAGCTGTGACCCTTTAATGACTGTGTTACTTCTCTAGAAATGGTCTGAACTTTTTATAAAATTCTTCTGTTGCATGATTTTCTTTTTAAAGCTTATTCACCTCAATCCATTTCAGTCCTTGGGACCGAAATGTGTTTGACAACTGTTTGCCATTGTAGGAGGTAGACCTTTAAATTGATGGGTTTGGAATACTTTTGTGTAATACTTGGGAAAGAAAAAGTTGGTTTTATTACAGTATGCTGATATGTAGAAAGATCGGTTCAGCTGCTTCAGTTTTGTAGCAGGTCTCAGGTTGAATATTTCATCTCAAAACCAGTTCCTGAGATTGTTTTTTCAAAGACTCAATTTTCAAACATCTCATAACTGTGTGAGACATTTATTTATTTCTCCTTTATTCATTCCAGGGCTGAGTGTCAGCCTCGTCTGGATGAAAAACACTTGCATTTGACCATGGCTGGGAGTCTGGTTTCTAACTCATGAGTAGCTTGGCAGTGTTACCAGTTTAGCTATTATCTCCTGGTTCTGCATCTATCTGTGAAGAACTGCTTTCCAGGGGAAAGGTCTGGCAAACCATACACAAACACATGTGTAAGAGCATGCACGACCCTGGAAATACCACATTCACACAGAAGAACACTGTGCAGAAAATCCATGTCAGGTATTGGAAACTTAATATAGTCATGCTGGTATATCACAGCACTTGGGCTAATAAATCACATCTCTGAGCAGGTTTCTGTGGTATAGGAGCAGCATAGCTTGGATCTCCTGTTTCCTTCTGTAGTCCTGGAGGTGGATCTCAAGGACCTCCAGGCAGCATTTTGTTCGGATGGGTGGCACTGCCCCACATGTCACAACACTGGAGGTAAGGCTGCTTCTCCAGAGGTGTGGGCCAAGTGGGAGCCTACATGCAGATGTGTATGTCATGGTGTTCACTGCATTCATATCTTCTAGCTGCTTCTGCTTCTGAGGAGTCATGTTAACAAGGAAGGAAATGCTGACAACAAATTGTTCCCATTAACATAAATGGGAATAGTCTTGAAAAGAAGCTGGTGTGGACTAGTGACTCTCAGGTGCTAGCAGTCCCTATATGTTCCTTATTGCAGAGATTAATTATACTGGGATAGTACAGACCAGGATGCAGTAGAAGTAGCATATGTATATATGTCAAATTGCTAATGACAACCCTGCCTACACTTCATGCTGAAACAGTTCCAAGATGTGTCAAAAAGAGGAGGTATACAGTAACTGACAGTGAAGAAAGCAAAGTGAAATTTAAGCAGCTGTTATTAGAGCTTGCATCTAAAAAGCCCAATGAGATTACTGTGAGACTAGCTAATGAGTTAAGACTCATGAATTTGAACTAATATCTGGCTTGATTGGATCCTCGCAGTGCCCTCTCAATCTGAATGTGAAAGAAGATAGTTTACATTTCAGTATGTCAGTGCAAAGAGATGAGACACTGACAAGACCTGTCAGTTTAAAAAAGAAGGAAAGAAGCTGGACCCAAATCCAAACATCTCCTCAGATTAATCCCAATAAGGTACAGTTGTTGTAAGATTTCCACGAGATTAACAGTCCCTCAAGTATTGTGTTTTCATGTTCTAGTTCTCTGGATCTTGGAGAGCTGGGTTTTTTCACCTGAATTCAGCTCAGATGTTATTTTTGGTAATTACTTGCTCAATTGTTCTAGCTAAGGAAACATTAATCCACAAGTTTCTAGATCATCTATTTCTATGAACTGATCTTTCCTTAAAGCTTTGCAACAGCAATTAAAATATTTTTCAGCTTTTTACTCTTTCCGTTTCAGCATGGGTAATACACCACCTCCATCAGCCCGGTGATTCAGCGTCCCTGCTCTGCCTTGAAGGACTGAAAGATCCCCAAGTCACACAACCTAAGGAGAAATGCCAGGTGATAGAAAATGAGAAGTGATTGAAGTGTCCTATATATGCATATTACAGTCTCTGTGGGGAAGCATTTGCCGTCCTTTGGAGGCAGTTTGATCACCTCCATATGGACTGTTGAAAATGTCACAGCCTGCAATTTAGCTCACTAAGAAATACAAGATGTTTTCTTCCTTCTCTCCTGTAGATCCTTCTATCACCTGCCATCTTCCTCAGACATTTCTAGAAACTGCAAAATTAGGAATGACAAAACACGCAAAAATGAATCATAGGTAGAACTGACAGCTCAGAAATACCAAAATGTGCTGTAGGTGGGACTTGGTTTAAAATGGAACTTGAAAAAGAGCAGGAATTATTTGAAAAAAAAGAAAAGTGATATGCAGAAAGTGGAAAACTGGAGGCTCTGAAAATCCTGGTGAGAAAAGAAATGGTAAAAAATCAACACAGCCAAGCAAAACCAGCAGAAACCTGTGTGATTAAGTTGCCAGATGTGTTAGAATTTACTGATCCAATTTACTCCTGAGCATTGTCTTCTCTTTAAGTCAGACCTGTCCAGGTCTCTGGTTATTTCTACCTCTTTAAATCCAGGATAAATTACTTTGATTCACATCTGCTTCCCTTTTATAGGTTTATGTGCCTTTGATGACTTAGCATTCACAATAAAAGACAGAATTATGTTTTGTTTCTATTGTTGCAATAGCTAAAGCTGATTCAGCTGCTTTAGATATAATTTTATAGGGTTAACTTCTCATTCTTTATGACTAAAACTTTTTTTCCTTAACCATGCCCGCAATTACTCACAATGAAGTCTGTGAGCCAAAGAAATCTGATAAACTCTGAAAACTGAATCTACTCTGGGTATTGAATGTGCTATAGTACAAAGGCCCTACTGCATGTCTAACTGCCTCTTTAAATGTAAACATGGAATTACAGGAACTACATATGTATGTCCACAGTGCAGCTGTCATTCAAAATATCCTCCTGGGGCACGCAGTACAACAATAGCATTTATTTCTCCATTTTTAGGACATACTCTTGGACATAATTTTCTGAAATGACAACTTTGAATTCTTTCCTATATGTGGAGGGTTTTGATTGTGGGGTGACAATAAAACCCTGGCAGATGTATTGTTAACCTCCTTTCCTCCCCCTTCAGCCCCTCCCTCTCCCCCCTTCCCACTAAGGACAGGCGATCGGGAGGAAAAGGACAGACAGGAGAGAGTTGGAAAAAAATAAAAATGTTTTACTAGTGCTAGGAATAGAGAAAATAATACAAAATATACAAAACCAATCTTGAAAGTCCCAGCAACTGCAGAGCTGGCACCCGAAGTCCTGGATTAGACTCTGCAGCCAACTGGAGCTGGATTCAGTCTCTCACTAGGCCTCAGTTCACAGGGACGACTGGCAAGGTCCTCTCCTAATGTCGGCCATAAACAAAAAGGGAAAAAGGGACGAGATTCTCGTGATGTCCCACTTTTATATGAAGCATTCACCTGAATGGGATGTTATACATGGTCAGTTTCTTGGTCAACTGTTTCTCGTTGCCCCTCTCGCAAGATGTCCATCCATGCTTATCAATAACTTCGCATTCTATTGCAACGTTAACCAAAACATGTGTCTGGTTCTCCAGGAAAATGCAGCTAATAAGAAGGCTTTAGCTGACAGGCAAATTCACTAAAAGAGAAACTTGTTTTTTAACAAAAACAGGACACTATAATAAAGCATGGCTTCATTTGTATCTTATAGCTGCTCAGGCTTTAGCATTTGCATAGCTGTGACCTTTTGTTCTATATCAAAATCATCTTTTTTTTTTTTTTTTTTTTTTTCCCCCCACAAAGAAGGTGCTTCATAAGAGAGACAGCTCCTGCCTCAAAGATCTTGTGGTTTGCCTGTAGGCCCAGAGATTGCTGAAGGATGCTGCTAACAGGTAAGGAGGATGCACGAAGTTGTAGTGACATGGCTGTGGGTTCTGGAGGACATAGCAGCCTTGAACATCTTTATCTCCAGAGAGAAACTACAATGGAAAACACTAAATTACTTGGAGACATACCCATTCATGATCCCAGGTTAGCAGTAAACCGTGGCACCCTGTGCCTCCCACCTTTAATTCTGTTTTGACAGACAGTGCTTCCAAAATATCTGGTACATTTAAGATCTCTGGGGGCTCTGGCACTTGAACAAATGTTCTGCTTTTCATCCTGGTGTCATTCAGCCAAAGTATTGCAGAAAAATGGGAGAGGAGGTTTTTAATTCTAGTGAAACTGATAGAAATATTTTCCTTGATTTCAAAGAGCTTCATCTCAGGGCAACAGGGTTGAAGTAATTTCTTCAGTTCTAGAGAGGTCAGAGCTGGGGAAGCAGAACTGGGTGAATATTCTGCAGGATTATCCCATCTGTGTGACTTTATAAGTCAATTTTCTCCTCTTTTCTGATCTTAGAGAGTGGTCAGTTACCTAGAGAAGAGAAAGCCTTGTGCTGGTCTGAGGCAAGAGTTTACCAAATGCATCTGTACTCTCATATGCACTTCTGGTTCTGATAAACATCAGGGCAGGCTTAAAGAAACACTGTAAGGGGGGGCCAAAGCTTCCAGGGAAAACACAGATCTTTTCCAGCTCTATTGGAGCTACCTAAAGCCAAAATCCAATGTAATTTTACACTTTGGACTGGTCTGAACATGTATTCCCTTTGACTGCAGGCCAGTACATTAGTGTTGGCACCACCGTTCTCCTTTTATAAGAAAGAGGAGGGGAGTTGTTTGCAGAGGGGTTTTAAAGCATGGTGTTTTCTTGCAAGCATGCAGCAAGAAGTAGCTACTATAAAAATGATCGTGTAGCATTTTCTTTTAAAATGTGTTTTTCAGCTTGCAAGGGAAGAGGAATAGACTCAGGCAAAAGGTGAAAACACTACATGCTTTTTATTGCATCTCTTCATATGCATCATTATGGTTTTTATTCCAGGAGATGTTAAAAAGGAAGGTTGTGAAAACCATTTCAAAGAAATCAAAGAGTACCCAAAATCCTCATAAACAGCTATGCTGTATATATACAACCTTATGTATGGCCTAATTCATGACCTTGCAGTCTAATGCTCTCCTGTGCTGGGTACACAGAATCTGTAAAAGCAAATCACTCAGCACCAGCACAAGAAATGGACACTTTTCCCATGCCTTCTACAAAAAGGCCATGCCTCACACAATAGCACCCATATGGCTCAGGGCAGGATGAGATCCCTTCAGGGGATTAAACACTGTCCCATCAGTTGCCCCTTTGGCAGCCTCAGATGTAATAAGAGGCAAGAAAGGGGAGGAAAGTCTCCCATTGGAGGTGACAGATCTCAAATGAAGCCATGGAGATAAGCTAGGGGATGGATCGAAACATGAATATTTGGACAGGATGTTAGAATATCTATGTGAGTTGTTAAGAAATGCATATGGGGAGAAATGTTTTGTGAACCATTTCTTCAATGTGAACTGCTCCTGTTGTACAGGCAGAAGTGTTCCTCTCTCACATACTACCCTAGGCAACTGCCCAGAAACCTTGGAAGCACTAAATCTACATGTGCAATAAGATCACGGAAAGGAAAGGAAAGGAAAGGAAAGGAAAGGAAAGGAAAGGAAAGGAAAGGAAAGGAAAGGAAAGGAAAGGAAAGGAAAGGAAAGGAAAGGAAAGGAAAGGAAAGGAAAACTGAACATAGATCAGGAAAAATACAGAGACTATCAATAATATAAGATGAAGAAGCTAAATGACCACCCAAAAGCTACTCCTAGACATATTCTTCAGCTCAGTTTTCCCCTGTCTCTGTGCTGCTTCTCATTCTGTCATTCTGTCATTTAGCTTGGGCTGGTGACCCAGCTCCTCATCTTAGCCCAGTTGTAGTGGCTTAGTGCTGCCTGCCTTACACCAAAAGGGCTCTGCTTCACCACCCGCTTCCTGTTGGCAATGTCAGTCTTTGCAGGTCCTGGGGAAACTCTCTGTAGGGTCTATGTATCATCTGTGTAGTTCTTTCTTTAGACCCGGCACAGGCACCAGTAACAGTCCATCTTGGAGAGATTTCAAATTTATTACATCTATCAAGTAAACCCATTGGACAAAAAGAAGATACTGTGCTGTCGTCTTGCCTTTATCCTTCTTTCCATCTGTCATTATTCACAAGACTATCCAACCCAAAACTTGAGAGAAAAGACATCTTGTGTATGTGTTTGGCCTGAAACAGGCTTTGTTATTTTTCACTGTGTAATTCCTCTTTGGTCACCTCACTTTCACTTGTGACAATGTGTGAAATGGTAAGTTCAAGTACTGATATGGTGACAGGGATGCCACAGGCTTTGTGTGTAGGAGGGTGTAGAAAGATTAGCATTGCCGACTGACTATATAATGCACACACAGTTGTGTACATTTAAGTATGGATATTCTTCCAAAGAAAACCCTTGAGATCTTTTCTCCCTCTCTCTAAAATATCATAACTCACATTTTCTGCAAACTGTTTGCAAAGAGAAAGGTGTTAGCATTAATTCTTGTATGACCATCAGGGCTTTTTTCTCCTGGGAATTTCTTTCTTCTTCCAGATTTCCTTCAGTTCTTCACCGCCTTAAGGTAGGGAGGAACTTCCATGCTAAAATGTGACAGGATCAGGCCCTCTGTTGCAGTTGCATGCTGGTGGTTGGCACCTCCCCTCCTCCCCTAAGGAGGAACTTGTGCACCCCTTCTTCAGAAGCTCTTACCGAGTGTGTGAAGAAAGGATAGAGCCCATGCTCTCTCATCCCAGCACAACCTGAGCACAAAGCTTCTGGTTAAAAAAACGGGATTGTAACAGAAAAAGCCAGTGATCTCTGGGCAGGTTTTAAAGAGTACCTGATGGATTAACTTTTGAGCTTTCTGGCTGTCTTTTCATCCATGCTGGCTGCCTCTTTTTGTCTGTATGTTGGCTAAGAAGAAAATTGTGATAGGTTATCTAAGAGGTTCAGCCCTTTTTCCTTTTTAGAAGATGGTGCAGCAGATTTCCTTTCCCAAGCTCTACCTTCTGCAGGCAGCAAAAGCACTTTCAGAGCTTTATCCTATCAAGTCAGCTGTGTTGCTGCAGTACTATTTTTGCAAGCAATATCCCCAATACCCACATCTCCAAAAGCAGGTACATAGAAGAAACACTCTGTGGATGGGTAACCAGTGTTGACTTTCTCAGTCTTGCCTGTCTTTTCTAAAATTGTCTCTGAAGTGATTTTTTTTCCAAAAAAGTACATAGTTGTAATTAAGAGAGAAAAATGAGATGTTAATCAGAAACACACTGTTTACTCTAACAGCTCAGATACACCTGGGGCAGAGATTGCCATGTGTGATACAACCATATTAAACAGCATATGGGCGGTCTTTTCTTTTAATGGTTGCCTTTAGCATTAAAAATTAGTATTGTTCCTGCACAGATGGCTAAAGCTGAAGTAGAGTCTGGATGCCTCAGTTATCCACTGCATCCTCAGTTATATGCAGTCCTAAAGAGGGAAGGTTGACTCTGCAAACAGGGTATGCTGAGCACTTTTTCTGCCCTTTCAATGGATCTACTAATATAAAATGGAAATGTCAGTGACTAATACACTGAAGTGACCATTGTATAAAAGATAATAGTTTAGACGTTAATAGGAAGAACTGCATCATTTTTACTCAGGATTCACAGAGGTAATGTAGTTTATGAAGCTGATATTAAGCTCCTGTATTCCTTTCCTGGATACTTGAATGTCTCAGATTCACAAAACAAGTCCAAGAACGTGTCTACACAGTAAAGTTGCTTCAAGGCATGGTTGTGGTATGCAGTTGCAGTGCAACTCTGTTGACTTCAGGGCCTTATCAGTTGACATGATAACCTATTTCAGTATCAATCCGTGATTTGTCTCACATTCTGTTTAGGTCTCATCGTGCATTAACACCATCTGAGGACTTAGAAAAGCAAACGTAAAAGGCAAACTGCAGTAGCAGTAAGGATAAACTCAGAGATCAGTGAGAAGTATTGTTTCCTTGGGCATTTTATGCATTCATACTCCTAACTTCACCTTCAAAAGCCACAGCCAGCTCTTAACATAATGCAACATTTCCATGTATAAGGATTCCTTTGGTAGACTTCAAGATTGTGTAATCTTGTAGACAGAAAGTACTGTATTTAGAAGTCAGATTTCTTGCAGCACATAACAGAGGCAAACTCACCCTAAACAGAAAATTATTTCAGTGCAAAGCAAGATAATAGTTGAAGAAAACATTAACGACTAGAAAATGAAGGGAGAGAGTAGCTAAAATTCCTCCAGTTTTATGTCAGCTGGGCTGAAAATTGTAGTGGTGCAGTTGTTTCTCATACAAGGCTACTACTATAAAGTTGGCAACTTCCATGGAAGGGGAAAGGCAGAAAGCTCAAAATAAGAACAATTTTAGAAACTGAATTTTAATGTACTCCTCTCTACCTGAGCATGTCTGTCAGATATCTTGGAAATGCATTGTATTTTCCAGGGATCCCCGTCTCATCACCACTGAATTTGCCATAATGTTATTGGAATATTTTCCTAAGAAAAACATTGCAGTTGTCCATAGGGTGAAAGGATCAAAGTCCAGTAGCTGAGAGATCTGTGCTCAGAAGCTTCAGCACACCTCTGCTGATATGCTAGAGACACTGGACATACAAGGTGGAGAAGACTGTAGAGTGGGAGAAGGATTTCTTCAGCGAAATTTGAAGTGTCATTCAAGTAATGGAAGTCCTGTATGTTTCATCAGATTAATTTTACTTGACCTATCATTAAAATGCAAATACATATGTGCACACACACCCCACTGTCCTTAAGTTACCCTTAAAAAAAATTAAAGATCTTCCTTATTTTGAATTTGGAAGACTGTAAATACTTTGAAGAAATGAGACACAATAAACAAGGACTTTACCTGAAAATCCCATTTGGAAGAATAAGTGCCTGTAAGTACTTCTCAGTTTTCTTGGAGACTGATTTCAACACAGAGATTGTTTCTGGCCTGTGTTAATTTGGTGAGAGCCATATCTCCAACTCATGCTAATGGCATCTCAGTTTCAGTGATTCCTGGGAGATATCTTCCCAATAGCATCTGACAGAACAGAAGCTATTAAACATGAGTAAGAGTATTGGAGTCTGGGTCTGTATCACAGTAAGAATCTTGATTAAATGCCCTTGAAAATGGATTAGGCTTTCACAGTCCTCTTTGTTTTCACTGATTGTTTTCTGCTAGGTACTGTGCTGCATCTCTCTGTTGTTCTCCATGTTTCTCCTACTGCCCTAGCCTGCAGATTTAGCATTCTTAGCTCTTCCTTCCATGTTCCCACTCCTTTTCCTTCCCAACGTAATGATGAGATGTTGAAGAGACTCTTTACCTAGTGTCAAGACATTCAGGGAGATCTTCCATTCACTTATATTATATCACTTTGAACCCATGTCAATTTTTAGCACCCTGAAGTAGTTTAGCAATAAGTTACACAGTCTACTGTGTGAATAATCAGAATATTTTGTGTGTATTCAACCTGGATCATGTTATCCTTATTTGATGCTCTCCAGTTCTTGTACTAAAAGACACTGAACAATCGATCCCTATCCATCCATGGCACACTTATTTTGTAAATAAATACTACATCACACCCAGTTATCCTTTTTCCAGCCTGCAGTGGTTAGCCTGTTAATTTATCTCTAATATGACAAGCCTTTCATGCCCTTGATGGTACTTCTTGGCTTTTCTGAACCTTTTCAAAGTCTGGAGTGTCTTCTGAATTAAGGGGACCAGAAGTGCACGTTGAATTCAAATGGTGGGCAAAGCCTTGCTTTATACAGTCACAGAATAATGTTCCATTTTGTTCTATATTCATTTTCTAGTAAGACCAAACATTTGAGTTGCTCTGTTGGTTGCTACAGGGTATTGAACTGTTGTTTCAATGGAGCTACCTACAAGAGATCCAGGATGGCCTGAGTGGTGAAGATCAGTTTAAAGTCCATCATTTTGTGTGTGAAGTTAGGATTATTATTTTTTTTTCCATGCCCATTGCTTTGTATTTAGCTGTACCAAACATCATCTGTCATTTTATTACACATTTTATTCTCTTTCTCAGTTTTGGTCTAAGACTTCAGACAACCTGCAGTCTTGCTAGACTGATAAATGTGTTGTCACCAACAAGCTTTCTCCATCCGCTGTTCCAGCATTTCCAGGTTTTCTTATGAATATGTTGAACAGCAGAAGTCCCAGCACAGAACCCTGAAAAATACCTGTTGATTCCTTCCTCCATTGAAAGAATTGATCATTTGTCCTGTTTCCTGTCTTATAATCATGCAAGACCTTAAAGAAGAACTGCTTTTGGTAACCTCGCCCCACAAATTTCTTGACACATTCACAAGAAAAGCAGGATTATGGTCTTTTATATAAAGCTTCACTGACTCTACTGGCATGGATTGTTTATCGTACAAAGCTTATGCAGTTGCCTGCTGCCTCTTTATACTTTCTATTAGTTGTTCCAATATGGGCTTCAGTCTGAAGTTCCTGTAATTCTCCACTGGGACCTCTCCATCACATATGTTATTCTCCACTCCTAAGTACTCAGATTGTTTTAAATGAAAGGTTACACAAGTGTCTCAGCAATTCAGTTATTTCATCCTTGAATTGCTTCAAAACTCGAGTGACTACCATCTGGTCCTGGCAACGTGTTACTGTTCTTTATATCATTTGTTCCCAAACTCCTTCTGTAATCACTGCAGCATCGTTTATGACCTGAACTAACCCAAGAGTCTCTCTTTACTCCTGAGTAGGTCAAGGCGTAGAGCCTTGAATTGAGTGACTAATGCTTGTCTGAAGGCACAGATCTTGCTGGTGGCATCTGGTTTGAGCTGGGCTATGGTTTGGTCATATTGCCTCTGCAAGCCAGTAACCGAATGTGTAAAAGTTCTGTATAAAGGAAAGTAATGGTGTAGTGCAGAGAAGGTCTTTTGTCATCATTAGTAGTCAGAAATGTTTGTGCTTTGAACAGTGGCTGAATTGTTTGGGAAAGAAATGCTGTGAAGTCAAGAGTACCAGCACCAAGGTAACCCACTCACCTCCACCAGCATCTGGTGTCTTGCCACAAAACCACATTTATTCTCTCGAAGTAGACACGTTAGTGAGCATTACAGGAGCTGGGTTATGAAGCAGGAGAAACATTCTGTGTGATGATGGGTCCCAATGAGCTCAGCTCAGGAAGAATCTTTCCTTGTCACAGCCTAACTACAGCCTCCAGAGTGTTCCCAGCTAAAAGCATAGTGCGCAGGAACAAGGCAGCCCAGAATGGCAGGTTGTTCTACCCAGCTCTTCACAAAAGCAATTATTAAGAGTTTTTCTTACACTTGGAAGTACTTGGAAACCAAGAGTTTTTTAAGGCAGGGATGACATTATCTTGCCTTATGGTGGTCTCAGTTTAGACTGAGTCCTTGTGTTGAAGCAGGGGGTGTTGTATTTGGCCTGCACTGGAGGTTGAGTTTGTGTACTGGCATCAGTTTGGGTTCATGCCTGTGGGTGCCCCCCATGGGTCCTTTTGCTTCAGACCTGTGGGTGCAGGGAGTCTGTGGAATTGGGGGTGACAGGGTGCAGCAAGGACCAGCTGCTCTTCCCTGGAGGTTGGTGTTTGCCTGAGGCAAAGCCTGCAAAAAAGCTCCGCTTGCCAGCAGGTTTCTTCCTGGGCCAGCAGAGCCAATCCTCATGACTTCCAGGCCTCACAAAGAATTTTCTTCCTCTTTGCTTTCTAATAAATTAGAAGACCTGGACCAGTTCATACTGTTCCTTCAAGAT
Source organism: Columba livia (assembly GCF_036013475.1). Taxonomy (NCBI): domain Eukaryota; kingdom Metazoa; phylum Chordata; class Aves; order Columbiformes; family Columbidae; genus Columba; species Columba livia. The sequence goes on along the minus strand of NC_088603.1, from coordinate 42,312,292 downwards.
TCTTTTTTCACTGTCTCTACAGTGAAAAGATTATAGATCTTTTCCTGTCATCTTTCAGCTGTGTGCTGCTTCTGTCTCTGTAAGTTGCATAGCTGGAAGGCACTAAAAGCATCAAACCAAATCCCTGAAATATACATGCAGATATTTCTTAGGCATTTACACGAGATTAATTCTATAATTTATCAAATTGAGCCTTGAGAGAGCATCTTCTCTCTCCAACCAAGGGCAGAGCAGTGTGAGCTAGGACTTTTTGCCAAGCGATAACACTGGCTACTGGTAGATGACTTTCTTAAGTGAGTTTGCATCATTGAGCTAAAATGTAATATTTAAGATAAGGCTTAATAACATTTTTTTTCCTCCTTAATAGCATATTGTACTGGACTGATATCATTTTATCACTCCACGAGTCCCATCAGCCCACGGCTAGTTTCGAGTCTTAATAAGAGTTAACAGTATGCTGTGCTCTGGACTGTACTAAAGTGTGTTTGCACTGTGGCAACTGCATAGAATTCAAAATAAAAATTTGTTTCAGATGTAGAATTATCTTCTAAAAAAAACCAAACCGAAATCCCCATGTCTCCTCCTATAAATAGTTAATAGTGGAAAGAGTGGTGAAAAATGGCAAATTGCAGAAAGATTTATGCTAGACTTAGAGGCTGAAGGGCAGACAAGAGGCAGATGAAGAGATCTTGAAGAACTGGGAGAATCATTATGGGATATGACAGTAAGTTTATCTAAGAGTCAAACCCACCTCCCTGCCTTCAGCCACCTGAGAGTTAGATGCACAGCCTAAAATGCTCTGGTACTCTGGTCCATGTGAAAAATGTGTCTTCAACTCCCATCTGAAGATGGAACGAACTGTTTGTTTGGAGGTGTTTATGCTCCAGGTGGACTGTGGAGGAAGACTACATCGCTAGTTTGGGTAGCTAAAGTTACCAGAGATGAAGTCTATACCTAGTCAAGTCTTGAGCAAGGCCTTTAGAGTTCAGTTTTCAAAGAAGCAGCCATGTGATTCCATATATGGCAGTATATGTGGGACCTACCACTGATTTGAAGGTATATTTTTCCTCTGGTAATTAGGATAAGTCTTTGGTTGTTCTCTCTGAAGATTTTGCAAAGCTCTGTTGTTGTCTTTGGATCTTACCCAGATTCCAGCTTTGATAACTTGGGATGCCTGGGGGACATCTGCCAAAATGTCAGCAATTGTGCATGCAGATGCCTGAATTCCACCTGGTGAGTTGGATGCTTTTGTGACTCTGAAAACTGTCTCTTTTGCTTTAATTTCAGAGTCCCACTTTTCTCTGTTATGTAAAACACGACGAAACCTGACTTGCAGGTGTGTTGAAAGGATTAATGAATTAAAGCTTGAAAAATACCGTAGACAATGTATAAATTCTTTAGACAAGTGTTTGGTTATTTTCCAGATAATTTTAACTTGTAAAGATTTGATTATCACATTAATTAAACCAACTAATTAAAGTAATCTTGTAGTGTAATTTCCAATCCCATAATAGATGTAATTTGATTTGGATCTGAAAGCTTTCTTTATTTTGGTCTTTTATTTTTCTTGATCTCTTGCCAAACTATAACACAGCACCAGTTTAGCATATACTCTCGCTTTTCTAAGGAGACTGTATTGGGAGTGGACATAATTATCTATACTAACTCCAAACTCTTCCTATTCCCAACTGCTACTCACAGAGGGACCAGCAGTTTTTAAGTCCTTCCTTGCACCCTCACTAGACTAAATTTGGTACTCAGCATGCTCTGAGTTCAGCCCTCTTTTTTTAAACAGTGAAACATCTGATGCCCAAGGGCCAGGTGGGAAGTCTGTAGTGGGCCTGCAGTGAAAGGAGGTGGAAATACAGGTCTCTTGCCCTCTCATTTTCTTATCCTTTCCCTACCTGCTGCACCAAAATGTTCTGAGGTCCCTTCCCATTGCCTCTCAGCTAAAACATCTCCTAAGCTTGTGCAGAAGAAAAAGGCTAGATAGGGCCAAACGAAAAGCTGTTTGAAGAAAATGGTGCAGGAAAACTGCAGAATAGGGAAAAAAAAAAAAAGCGCAGATGCAATAAAAAGGATGAGTTTGTTGTGGGGTTTATTTTCTGTTTGTTTGTTTGTTTGTTTGTTTGTTTTTTTTCTTACAGCCATCTTTTTTTGCCCATTTACTCATATTTCCTTTTAGTTCTCACAACAACAGTTTTCAGATAGTATTTCTTTAACATAGTGATCTTCCCAGCAGTTATTTTGGTACCAAAGGCTGAGAATGTTAGCTGGCAGTATACAAAACTTTGTGGTTGAATTAATACACAAATATTACTAATTTTTTTCTGCTCAGAATTCAATAGTTTTGAGACTTTTGGTTCCTGAGCCACCTTTCCAAATAACTAATGTTGAGGTGACTTGATGAATACCCAGATCACATACCGACAGTGCTTATGTCCCAACATAGCTTGACATTTCTCTTCAAGGCTTACTCTGAATGCTGCATTGTAAATTTCTAATTCTGAATTATAAACCCCTTGAAAACATTTGAGACCATGGACTAAAGAATAGTTTCTGCTATAAACTATATGTTGGCCAGTCTCTCTTGAAGTGTAACTGACCTATCTGTGCTTGTAAAAGATGCTAAAATTAATGTTTCAAGCTGTGATTTAGCTAAGTATATTAGAAGCTGATCTGTAAACATTGAAACCAAATCTCTTTTTACCTTAAGTGTCTTGGTCATATTTCAACAATACCTATTAAATGCAGATTTAGTATTGGCTCGTGTTTTGGATTACTATCAAATGCACTTCAAACTGTCAAGAAATGCCACTCTTTACTACAGAACATTGATCTGAATTTCTGAAGTGACTCAGACGGAAAATGGTTTTGAAAAAAAGAGCTATTAAGTACCTAAAAAGGCTCACTCAGCAGATCAGAAAATTATTTTAACTATTCAGGATAGAGAGATATATGCCTACAGTCACATAAAATTGCATAGCTAGTATTACACATACTATTTTGTAAGAAATCTTATTTGTCTTCCAGATTTGCTTATCCCTTTTATTAAGTCAGTTGAATATACAGTTGTTTGAATATTTTAGCAAATGAAGCTTGAATTTTGGCTTGAAAAACAGAAAGGTAACTTTGAAGTTTCAATGTTGTGGTCTATTAGATTCCGTGATGTTTGTCCTGATCATTTTTGTTATGCAAAGCACTCTTTTACAGTTTTATCTCTAGTTTCAATCTCTATATTGCAACACAAGTCTTTCTCAATGGGGTTAAAATTTGGTGATTTCTTCCAGGCTTAGAGCTTGAAGTGTGTAGGGGAGTAGCAATTAGCAAGCATGCAAACAGTCTTTTTTAAGCACGGTCTTTGCCCTCGAGGCCTGCCTGAGCAATTTTTTAGAGATTTCTGGATGCTTTCCATTCCCGAAAGGGTAATGGAAACCAAGAGCTCAATGTAACTGTGATAGCAATCGGGGGCTTCTTGTTCCCAGGCCATTGCCCTAGCAGTATGTGCAACATGGGACGATGTTAACGAGGAAGGTAATGGCTACCTTATTCCCTCTCCCACATCGCTTCTAAAGGAAGGTGTTTTTCCTTATGGGATCAAATATAAAAAGCAGAGTTTGATTGTGTCCTTTGTCTGTATAAAGTGGTCTGCAAAAATGGACTAAACAGTACAGGCTACCCTGCATGAAATAAAAAGCAGAGGAACATAAGCTTCTCTGTGGTAATGAAGAAAATTTAAATGATTTTCTGGAAAGTAATGCTCTTTCTATTTGATAAATGAAATACTTTGGTTTTCTTCACTTGCTGCCTTCCATTATGCAGTTATGAATTATAAAAAGATCTTTGTGGCTCTCTGAACATTCCTAGGAACACAACAGTCATTTTCCTCCTTTTGTCTCTTCGGAAGAAAACTCTAGGCACACTATCATTAGATACTTTCATGTAAGTATTAGTGATTGATGCTCCTTAGTGTAACAGATAGAAACATCTACATGTCTCCTAATGCACTTCAAAATATTACTGAAGAGTGACTGTGGAGACACTCTCCGAATTTACATTCAGAAGGTAATGATCTGATAGTATAAGAAAACTAAATTGGACTGGTGGAAACATATTGTCACTGTGTCTTAAATCCAGATCACCTACTGGGTTTCTATTTCACTTCTGTTGTTTGCAGGGTAATGAAGGATTGGCTTCTAACATTCATTATAGCATAACATTATAGTTATTGCTGAGAAAACACTCTTATGCTAAAACCTTTTATTCAGCTGCATAAAACTTTGCAGCAAAATTACCCTTTGGGCTGAAATTACTTATGCTTGTTCTCCTCCCAGAAGTAATTTGTTCTTTGAAAGTATTACAATGCTCTTTGGTGGTGGTGAGAGAAATACCTGAAAAAAAAAAAAAAAAAAAAAAGAAAAAGAAAACTAATTACCTTGTTACAAAATCTGATTCTTTGATTGTTAAGAAGTGGCTCACAATTACAACTTCAGACTTGCTGGGTTTCATACCTAAGGAACACAGGTGATGGTTCTGTGTTTGTAAAAGTTCCGTTGGTTAGAAATAACAGCACGATCTTGCCAATTCCAACCTTATCAAGACAACCACCTGTCATTGTGCAAAAATGTGTTCAGGGTATCTTCAAGTGTTTGTGTTTCTGCAGGCAATAGGCTACTCCATGTTTGCAGAGGACTGTGTGGCTGATGTATTTGTGACATTTTGGAGTTCTATTGGAAAAATTGGTCCTTGCTATTTATTCTCTTGCTTCCCTTCCAATAGGTTATAATGAGAAGAAAACCAAATTCAGCACTGAGCAGCAACAATTTAAAGCTGATTGTGGAGGATGTTGCTTTCCCTATGCAATATGAATTGTCTTGCCTGCTTAAATCTTAGAAAAAGAAAGCAACACAACAATGAATTTTCGTGTACACAGTTCAAGTTGTAAGTAAACCAGTAGAACTGGGCAGGCAAACCATTTATGAAAACAAGTGGGTTTTTTTAGTCATTATTTTCAGACGGCAGAAGTAGCTTACATTCAGCTATTCACCTTATTGGAAGCATGAAGAAATTTATTGTTTGTTCCATCCCTTGGTTTTGCAAAGTTACAGATGTCACTGTAGGAGCTGTGCCCAGGAATAACAGTAGAGTCAGTGAAATGATTCCTAGCACCACAAGAAGAGACTACTCATCTAGAAAGGCGAACAGGTGAGAGGAGCACTTGGGAATGTCATTGAGTTGCCTTTCTGACTGAGACATTTTATTTCAAATCATACAGTACACCTCTTGTTTATGGGGAGAGAGTCTGAGAAACTTTCAAATGAAATCTAGCAGTAAAGCCTGCCAGACTTTCAAGTCTGCACATGTCCCTCCATCCTACTGCAGTTGGTAATAGTGCACCATAATGACAATCCCTCAGAAATCTGGTATTCTGCTCTGGTAACTTTATACCAAATCTTAGTCGTCAAATAATTGTGTGGTTTTTCCCTCTATTTGATGCACACAGAGAGTCTGGTCTACAGACTGGGCCATACCTGGAATAAAGGGAAACTGTGTCACCTGCAACCCTATTCTGTCACTTTGAGGTTAAACTAAACCCATAAACCATATGGAGAGCTGATCTTCTTATTTTCAGCTCATCACTTCAAAATCTGATGTAATATTTGGGAGTTTTAGATGAACTATCAGAGCTCTGTTTGGCCATATAAGTGAGAAGAGACGAGGTCAGTTCTGACTCCACAAAATTTCCCTTCAGGTCAAGGATGACACATTTTCAGCTATGATGGTCATACAATATTTGATCAGAAAGATTTTTTTTCTTGGACTCATATTGCAGACCAGCTATTTTAGTAACTAGTAACTGGGGAAAATTATTTTAAAGCAGTCTCTGTGATTTTATGGTGGAAGAGGAATTACAGGATTCCTTCACAACAAACCAGCCGTCAATAGTGAGAGCTGTCACTCAAGGAATGAGTAATAAAGCTATAGGAAAGAAAACAGAATATAGCTAGAAGAGAGAGAAAGGAGTTAGAATTAGCAGCAGGATGTAAGGCACACACTGCAAAACACACCTAAGATGTGGCTAAACCCAAAGAAACAAATCTGTGAATTTCCCTTTGGCCAGTCTCCCGCAGCAGAGAGTGAGGCTCATGTCTGATCTTTTTGGTCTTCACTTCATTATGTACCAGATGTTTTGGCATGCCCTGCACCTCAAGAGGGCCATGAAAGGCACAATGGCAAATAAGGAGGCAGTCACACAAATATATTAAGGTATTTCATTGCATTGCTGATCCCTAGTGCTCTAAGAGATCTGGTTTTATATCTCCTGAATACTTTCAGGTTTATGATTTTACAACAGAATCAGAGCCAAACTTGGGCACCGAGTAACTAGGATTATAGGCCTGTTTTTCCTCTAAAGGCTGATCCTTTCATTTTGTGCCCCAGTACTTTGAGGACATGGCTGTAATGCATGAAAGCTTTATTTATTCAAAACTGGCAGGTTCTCCCAGTCAGCAGAAATAACCTCTGGTATCTCAAAAAGGAGAGCAGAAACATCAGGGTAGGAAATAAAAATCTCCTATATGTCTTTTGTGATTGAAATTCTTCAGGAAAATAAGCCTTCTTCATTTTAATGACCAATGTTTGAAATGTAGAATTTACAAAAAAAGTACACCTTAGTTTCTTCTATCCTCCGCCCCCAGTGCAAAGTAAGCCCTGGTTATCAGCAGTATAGACAGCTTGAAGTGAAATTTAACAAAAGCTGAAAAATCCACTTTTAAAGCTATCACTCTGGCCAGAGTTTGCACTTCTTTGCCTTGCTTTAATGAGAGCTTTGCTCAACAATAGGTGATCTTAAAGGAGACCTATGAAAATTTATATTTTAATATTGCCACTTACTATGTTCTGGATTCTTTATGAAACCAGTAAGTTTCTTGCTCTAACATTGTAAAATATACTGTCAGCTTTTTCTTTTTCTAGCTCTGAAATACCTAGGCTCTCTGAGAATGGCTGGTTTTCACTGAAGCCTGCAACACTGACAAGAGCTAACCTGTTTCAGCCAATGCACCAGTGAAGTCAGCAGGAGCAGCCCACCCTGCAAATGTGGTAATGAGCTAGCAAATTATCTGTGACAGACATTGTAAGAATACATTCAGCTTATCTTCTCCCCACATGCCCAGACTTGCACATTTCTCTGTGTTATGGGGTAAAGTAAAATACCCTCAAGTGTATTGAGCATCCTCTCAAATGGTCTTTGAACTTAGAGTCATGAATAACAACATAAACAAGGTGAGTCTAGATGATTTTTCTTTCCAGGCCTGACCTCTACTTTGGGGCGCTTGGATAGCCGGAACACAGTTTATGTTAATAAGAGTGGAAAAGGCTGCTGCTCACAATTTGGAGTCTTCTACGGAGGACTAAATGGTTCAGCCAGCTCTGGGAATACTTGTCCGGTGCAGGGACAAAGACAAGCCTGTTCTGCACAGTGATGCAAGTGTGACTGCCAGATTTGCCAGAGAGACTTGGAATAACAAAAAATTCACTTTCAGGTAGGAGGTTTTTTACTTTGTTCAGACTTCTCTAGTTGAAGTTTACAGATTTTCTAATAGAATAATTATCCAGCTGATGCAGAGACACAGTGTCCTATAAAAATTGTGCTTATTGGCATATATACTCATCTCTCCCCACTGTAATTTTTGAACCAGGTCTGTCATATTACCCACACTTGAGAGACAGAAAAGGGTCTGCAAAAAAATATGGAGGAAGACCAGGAGCCTTGTTGCAAACCCCCTGATGCTGGTGAGTGCAGTGTGAACCTCAAAGAGCAGAGCCTCCTGGCCTTACACCTGTTCCAGCTCCAGGCAAAATTTCAGCCAAAACTTGCACCTTTCTGTAAAGCAATATCAACCAGCCTCAAGACACCAACCTGTGAAAAACAGGTTTCTTCAGTCTCAGGATTCAGTAAACTACTTCCTTTCTGCAGATATTCAAACACAGAGTTACTCAAGGGAGGTTAAGAGTTTCCTCTTTTCTTTCCCCCTTTGCAGTGGCAACCTCCAGCAAGGTGTATATTGTCCCTGTTCTGTCATGGGGGTGGGAGAGAGGCTGCGCACGCTGCAGGCTCCCAGACCATTGTGATGACTGCTTATGATATACCCTCCACAGCTCTGATTCTGGTGTGAGATGTGTACATGGGTGTAGCTCTCCCTTAGGGCAGAGCCCCACAGCTGTATGGGGGTGATGCCCACAAGTAGTTCATCACACGATCAATCCACTGCCAGTAAGCTAGAAACTCAGAACTACGGGGTGTTACTTTTTTCCTCCATTTCTCCTCCAGGTGAAATTCTGCTTGACAGAATCCAGGCTACACTGAAGGCAGTGCTCTGATATGTGCAATAGGTTATTTTTGCCTTGGCAGTGTAGTCCAGACGTAGCAACAGTATTTGAAGACAAAGGGCATGAAGCAGTAAAATATGCCGCATCTGAGTATTTGACCAAGATACTACTAAAGCTGGCAATGTTGGCAGGGGTACCTGCCAGTGAGCTCACATAGCAAATGTATGCAGATGCCTTTTTTCATACTGAAATTACCTCATTTTCTTTTCCTTGAAAAAGGGGGAGAAGCTGTTGGCCTTTTCAAACCACTAACATTTGGATTTATGAGCGTGCCACCCATATTTTTGTGTGGGGAGGACTGCCATCACTAGCCTTGCCACTACTAAAATTAACTGACGTCTTAGACCTCATAAGCTGCTTATTCCCAAATGTCAAGTCACTAGGGGCACATACAGCAAAGAGAATGTTAATGGGATATTTCTGAGAATAGGCATTAAATTTGGAAAACACTGGAGCAAAGAAATGCATGTTTGAAAGTTTTCTAAGTACCTTATGCACCAGGCAGAGCATTCTGTAACAAGAAGCTGGTGAGAATGCACAGTTCTTGCAGGGGGAGTTGTGACAGTCATTTCCTCATCCTGAACACTTTGTATTAACTTCCATTCCCAGCACAAGTAACACTTATTCCATAGCTATTCAACAAAGATGTCCCACTGACCCATCTGTAATGCAACCTTACAGCTGTGGCCATCTCATTCAGGTCCCAGAAATAAAAAGGCTTTTTCCTACTGCAGTACCTTGAATTATAATATAATAAGGGAAATATTGCATGATAAGAACTGGTTTGTGTTCCAGAAGTGAAGCCCAGGACTAATCAGCCACTAACTTCATTTACTGAGATCAGAATCAGGTCAGAAAGAAGGGAAATGCAAGCTGTGTTTAAAATTGATGTTTTATATGTTTTTACATTACAGGATCGGTATAGAAACAATTCAGCCAGGACACACATCTGTCTGTGAAAATAAGTCATTTGCCTATGAAGCATTGCTGCTGTCTGCAAGCCATTTTTAAAGGTAGACTGAAAAGGATTGTGGAAATCTGGGACCTGTCTTGCATGTGCCCACAAAGAGACCACTGAAGTAGGTTTGCACGAAGACTCCTCTCCTGTGCAAAAAGGGTATTAGATTTCAGATTTGGCCCCTCTTTTTCTTCTCTAAACTCCCAAACACACCTGGGCAGTTCAACCCTCTCCCTTCCCATAATGCTCACCCTTCCTTAAAAAGAAAAAAAAAAAAAATGGGGAGATCTAATACAAAAAGCCCCAAGACCTCACCCTCTTTGATGTCTGTAGAACAGATCACAAGCACATTATAAATTTCTTGTTATCTTTCCTTGCCTACCCCTCTATCCCCCCAACCCCAGGTATCCTAATAAAAGTTAATACATTCTAACTAATATCTATGTTGACATAGGAATCACTTGGTGTTTCTGAGGAGCACATGTGCTGGGTAACCTTGAATGTGAAAAGTCTGATGGGGTCTGCAGAAATGAACATGGATGTCTTAATGAGGCAGTTGCCTTGGGGAACACAGGCAGGTCTCTGTAATTGGGGGAGCCAGACTTAAATGGCAGCTGGCCAAGTGAAACTCCAGTTATTGGAACCAGTTAGCTGCAAACCTTGAGACATAGAAACAGGTGTTCAACAGCAGATGATTTGAGGTAAGTACTAGATACTGAATATTGCACACTGGGCCTTTTTTGAGTTTGACTGTCATGACCTAAATATACTGTTATTACATCCAAGCTTTTTCTCACAGGAATATGAAAAGGTGAATTCTTCTCAACTTCGCTGCTTCAGCTTTTGCCTTCTTTAGTCTAGAAGTCCCTTATTGGGAGCAGTGAATGAGAAAGGGTACTCTTAGTGAACAGACTGCCAAGTCCTTAGCAATACTGTCCTCTTTGAAGCCACATGTTTTAGCTGAGATGGACTGCAATTCCACTAATTCATCCACAAACCCACTAATGAGCTGTATTACAGCACTGGTCTCATAGTGTTTCTGTCTAAACAATGAATGCTCCTGCATTGCTGGAAGGTACCACTGTTGGCAGGAGCTGTAGACATTACTCCAGAAATAAGTAAACCATTAAAGACCTCCAGCTCTCTCATAAAGTCCTTCTCTTGCTGCATTCACCAGGATTCTTGGCAGATTTTGGCCCTTTTTCCTCCCCCAGTTAAGGAGAGGCCTCTGAAATGTTTGGTCTGTTGCTTCAGTTAAATAGCATGGGGTGAGAAGCAGAAGTGCAAAAATAAATTAAGAAATTGTCATCGGTGAACCAACAAGTTCATGAGTTGTGTGACCCATGGTCCTAGGAGCCTGGGTTGTTGAACAGCTTTGTGGCTGTGTTCATAGAAGCAGCCCAACATTTGCTGTTTTCAAGAGGCAGTGATTATAGCAAGGCAGACAGTGTCTCTCTGGGGAGTCCTCTCTTCCAGAATAATAGTGCAATGGCACCAGTTAGGTGCCACAGATGTCATTTATTGCCAGTTGTTCCTAAAGTTATTTGTCATGTTATCTATGCCACCCAAAGGGAACAGCTTTTTTTTTTTTCTGTCTCATTCTAACATAGCTTTCCTTATTATGCTCATTTAGCTTTCCACAGTCACTATTTTATTTCAATTTTCTTTTCTGCCTCTTCTTTCTGGTACATATTTGCTGCCTAGGTATCTTAACTAAGGGCCAACCTCCTCATTACTGATCTCAGCACTGTGTATGACATTATGACAATTTTATGCATACACATTTTCACATGGTTTGCTTCCCTTTCTTGTCAGCAATTATGAGCTGTCATTAAAGGCATGAGAAATGGTTACCATGCTGTCACAATTTTACACTGACAGGTAATCTAAAGGGAATAAGGGGGAGAGGAGAACATAAAGACTCAGAAAACCAGTGTGGAAGAGGAAAACTGGGAAAAGGATGAATTAGTGGAAGAATGTAACAAATAGTAAAGTGTAGTTCCTAGGCTCATAATTTCAGTTTATTCTCTGGTACAGGAAGCCTTTGACAGTTTTCTATTCACAGTTTAAGCAGATGTATTTGCAAAAGGGGAGGGAAGTACCCTGTAAAGGATGGCAGAGTTGTGTCTAGGTAATCAGCTAGATCATAACATAAGCACAGTGAGCTATGGCCATGTCATATGGATGGGCGTGGATGTATATTTGTAGTACCTCAGCCCTGCATAGTGACTTTCTATATAGTAACTGTAACAATCTGTCCCCATGTCACATAACGATACAGCTCTGTTACTGTATTGTAATATGTACTGGACTGTTACATATTACACTGTTACATATACAATACTTCTAATTCCTGTTTGCTTGCATAGAAAACTAAAAAGCCATAAATACAGTGGTGTAGTAATTCCTATCACAGCCTACATCAGGATTATAAAATTCTTGCCCATTCAGTTCATGTCAATTCTCTGTTCAACTGAAGAGAGAATGAAGTTTGTGAAGAAAGGATTCTTTCCATATTGAGATAGGCGGAGAGCATCAGTGTGTGGTGGAGACCTACTTCTCTCCATGGCCTTACAGAGTCCACACAGTTGAATGGTTTGGTCTATACCTAATTTTTAGGCAGCTACAGTTACTTTAGGTAAAATGAATGCTACCCACTAAAGACATGAAACAGAGCATGAAGCCCTGAGCCATGAAGCTCTGAGCAAGCACCAGGAAGGAGGACTTGCCAGGCCCACTGGCAGGCTCAGGATGCAGCTGGTGCATCCAAGCCCTTGCATTGCCAGTCAGTCCTGCTTGCTGGCATAGCAGAGAGAGTTTGTTCACATGTGACAGAAGATCTGCTGAAGACCTTGTCCAGCAAAGAATGAATGAGACTGCAGTAGTATCTGCCAGCAATGGATTTATGGCAACAGCTCTAACTGTTTTTATTGAGAAAAATCTTCCTGGTAAATGAACCTCTAAATTGCTTGCTTGATTCTAGTTGTTAGCAGAATTGATTTGTTTGCCATAGCAAGCAAATTCTGCATCAACAGGGGCAAAGGGAGTCCACTTAAGAAAGCTAAGGATATTACAGTGAAGAGCAATAAGGATGTCATCTCTGTTAGGTAGCTATGCCTCCTGAAGCCTCTTTTTCTGCAAATGAGTTGGCTTTTGTTTGCCATAGAAACTTTTTGATTGAGACCATTCTCTGCCCCACACTGGATTCTCACAGGATTTTATGGAGAACAGAAAGAAACATGTAGTTCTGTGTTTATGGCATAGTATACAATATAATGAACATGTCTGGTATGATGTAAATCTAGATTCTAACAGGATGGTGGGCTTTCTTTTTCCTCTTGTAATGCCCAGCCCATTTCCATACCATCATAGAATGACAGAATGTTTGGGGTTGGAAGGGACCTCTGGAGATCATCTAGTCCAACCCACCTGCTAAAGCAGGTTCACCTAGAATAGATTGCACAGGATTGCATCAGTTAGAGCAACATCGCAACCATCATTAAAAACTGACATGAGGTTTCTGTCATTCAAATGTGTTCATGTATTGGTCTGAAAATGTTGCATTCTAGGGCTGAGTTCAGGCATGATTTTGTTTCTGCTAAGGAGTATGCATTGAGCATCCTAACCTCTGGGGACACCAGGGAGAAATTCAGCACCAGCTCTTTGGACAATTGTGTAAAGTAGGAGGCGATTGCTGTGAACAATTGAAAAGAAATTAAGGCAGGTAATACACGGATGTGTCTTGAGAATAGTCAAGAGAATTATAAACATGTATAGATTCTTATGTTTTTTCTTCCCGGGAACGCATTGCAAAAGCAGTCATTCATCTTGGTAGTCTCCTACCTGTAGAAGTGAAGGTGGAAAAACCTACAGAAGAAGAATAGCAGAAAAAACTGGTAATGCAGTTAGCAAAAACTGTACAAGGAAGAAGAGGCAGGTTTTGTCTGACCCCAAGATGCATTGCGTACCTTCACATAGGCAGATTGCTACCAGAGGTAAGTCATAAATACCATTGCTAAGTAAGTGTGAAATAGAGTCATGGGATGTTACTTGTCTATGACATTTTTGGGTAAGGAATATGAGAAAATCGCAAAAGAAAAATGAGAAAAGAGCCAAAGAAAGTCTTATTTTTGCTTTCACGTGAAGGTTGAATCAGCCTACCATGTAATTCTGTATGAAAAGGAAACTCTATAAGCTAACAGCCCGCTCCATCTTTCATAACTGATCAAACAGTGCACTGCCTCATAGCAAGAAGGTTGGGAGAAATTTTAATAACATCAGGTTATTGAACCAGTGAACTACAAGAACATGACAGACCTCTCCTTGCAAGATGTTCAATTACTTTTACAATATTGCTGACTCAAGGGAGGGGGGTCCTGGGCTTATCTTTCGTAAGCAAAAGCACAGAGCCAGATCCCAACAGATATTGAGCACCCATGGTCTGCCACCAGGCCAACCCTTTCTTTTAATCTTTAATTTGTGTAGCATTTCCTAGATCTGTTCCTCAGGTTTTTCCTTTTTTGTTTTTTCCTAGAGGGCTTTGAATAGTGGCATTTTAGCTTCTGCTATGGTTTAGCGGTTTTCCATCACAAGTTGGAAGAAGTAATAACTGGCCCAGGAGACCAGAACAGAGATATTACCTCAACAGATGAAGATGAATCTCAAGGCCAAGAGTGTCAATGTTTAGCACAGACTTGGGCTAAGGAGTGTTTTCTTTGATAGCAATAAGGAGATGTGGAATAAGTTCTTGTATCTGCCACTGCCATTCAAAAGAAGTAGATGGAGGTATTCAGGTACTACATCCAGGCTGATGCTAAATAGGTTACAGCAACTGTGTCTAAACCACTAACGATTAAAAACTGAAGGCTGAAATAATTACATACCATGAAATGGCAGAGATCTGTCTAGACTTTGATTGTCATATGTGAAGAAGTAATCTATCTTAACAAGTTGGCAGCTGGTTGGCTTTTTCTCGAATCAAACCAGTCTGGATAGTGTAAATGAACATTTTACTCGTTCTTATGTTGTTCATATGCTTTGAAAAGAATGTGGATTTCTAAAATTTTACAACCAAGGATTTAATGTGGCAGCATGACTGATTTTGAAACTTTCAGCCTCCTCTGCCAGTTGTATGGATTCTTATTTATTAGTTCAATGTGTTTCAGTGCCCAGAGGATAATCAAATGTCAACTCTACTCTGCACCTTTAAGTGAATGAACATATTTCACTATATCAATGAGAAAACCAATTCCAATTTTGGCTGAATTGTAGGCTTTCAAAGAAGTGAAATGATTGGAGTGGAAGAATTAATTAGCACCTAAAACCCAGTGATTTGTAACCCACTGAAGTCTAGCAGGGCCAAGATTTTGCCTAGAAGATATGAAAAAATGTACTACTAGTTCTGTTTCCCGAAACTGGCTAAGTCTAATGGTGACCTAAAGCTGTGCATTGTTTTTTAGGAAGATTTTGGATGGGGAGGTCATGGCTTCTACTTGGCCAGTGTTCCGTTTTACGAATCTGACATGTTTTGTGCATATCTTTACCAACATGTAATGAGCCTGGTATATTAATCCCCATCCTTCAGCTGTGCTTCTTTTCATCTGTTTTCCTCTGTGGCCTCTCTTATCTCTGTCATAGTCAAGCCAGTCATTCAAACACAGGAAGAAAAATATAAATGTCCATTAACAGTGAGATAAGCACTAAAAAATTTCAGACTAGATGCTGCTCAGCTCCCACCCCAATTCTTCCCCTCTAGTTTCAGCTTGCTTTTCATGGTAAAAAGAAAAAGTGAAGTTGTCTGTCTCTGCGGGATATACACCCCAAGTGCTTTAAACTGGGGAGAAACTGTAATCAAGAGCCAGCTGAGTCCATATAACATTCCATAGGAAAATGCATGTCTTTAAGTGTAAAGGAAGGCATAGACCTGGGCAAAATATGACAAACACCAGCCGCAGGACAACTACAGCCTTTAAGATATGTTTTTAAGCAGTTATAACCTAGGAATTCAGAATTGATATCAAGATCCAAGTCACACAAGGCTCATATTTTAAACAGTTTCATTTATGCCCTCTCACAATGTCAGTAGCTTAATTAAGTTTGGCTTCAAATTCTTCCAGACAAAAAAAATAAATAAGTGATGGCATTGAACTGGCACACCAGTGATTTACAAGTAGCTTGTACTTAGTCAAGGGCAAGGCCCTCATTGTTAAGCTCAGTACCAAATCAGATGTTTTACATTGTTTCAAAGCCCAAAGAAAAGAGAAAAAAGAGCCCATTTTTTTTGGAAACTCTTTTCTACACATTTATTTAATGACCTTCTCATATGGCCTCACAGTCCATCAAAATTTGTTCAGTGAGTTCTTATCACTTACATGATCTGCCTCAGAATTCCTATATGAATTATGGCACCTGCCCCACAACAAAGACAGTGGCTTCTCAAGGGAGAATAAGATCTACTCCTTGTTAGAAACCACATCAACTGATGCCTTCAATTAAATAAATAGGAAAACACCTGATCGGTTTAGAGCAGCAAAGTTTTCATCCATGTATATTTGTTGATATTAAGGGAACCTTCCAGGAAATAATGGAAACTAAGGAAATTTATTTGTGTTAGAGAATTCTCTTCTTATACAAATGAATGCTAAGGCTACTTCCAAATTTTGTGCTTTATCAAAAATATAAATTAAGGGTGTGGTCAGATGTGTAGGCTTGAACAGGCCTTGATCAGACATCACTGCAAAATATTGAAAAACTGTGTGACATTTACTATGTTTACAGCATGCTAAATTCCAACCTGAATGTATTTGGACACTTGTAGCTGTAGCTGCAATGTCTTATCTGAAAAAGAAACGTTGCTGCTTCCTGATTTCTGCTCATTCAAAACGAAATACAGGACAGAAAAGAACTGATTATGGCAAACCAGCATTTCCAGATGCTGGTAAATAATACTGACTTCTGAAGATAAATTTCTCCCCATCTCACCACAAATGCTTATACTATCAAGCGCCATGCCTCCAGTTCTTAGAAGAAATGAGACTCAACTGTTTTCCTCACCTAAGTATGCCCTAAAATCCTAGTTGATTAGGCAAGATCTTACCAGTACTGTTACAGGGACTACGGGGACATCTGAGTAACATGCTGGAAGACTGAGAGCTTAAAGGGTTTATAATTTTGTTTTGAAATACAGTGATCACCAGACATGAGTGAGTCTTATGTACAGAATGCAGAATAGCAGAATGTGCATCGCACAGGTGATAGTGAATAGGTTTCTATTCCCCAGAGACTGCCAGACCAGTCTGCGGTTTCTCTGTTTCGGCAAAACTGTAAAGTGAGAGACACGTTCAGTTCTCTATTAGTTCAGATGCATTATAGGGCTATCTTTCACATAATGCTTCTTTTTAAATTCCAGAGGTTGCCTGACCATGCACTGATTTATGCATCTGTTCCTTTATATTTTAAATGCAAACTTCCTTTTGCAGCTTCTCTATTTTACTTGTATATGTGTGAGCTCCTATTTTTTAATGTAACCATGCCAGATTCTTTTTGTTGATCATTAGTAGACCTGTCTCATTAGCTGCCTATTAGAGATGTTGAATTTTCAATGCTAGTGCTGGTAGAACATATGTTCAGTCATTGCCGTTTTATTGTGTTTCCTTAGATAATTATACAGAAGAAGATTCTCTTAGATTTGGTCTTTTAGTTTATTTTGGTAAAAACTTGCCTAGATATTTTCATTTTAATTTTACTTCTTTTCCTAAGTTAATTAACGGTATTCTGTTTGCTACATGCAATAAAACTGACAAGCATGCCTACACCCTAATGCAAATGAGGATATCAGGAAGGAGCCTCTTGGTGTCTAATTATGGTGAGTTAAGAAAGAAGGTTGAGGCCAGCACTGATTTATGGACCAGTGCACTGTGTACTCCTCCTGCTGTAAGTCACTGAATTTCTAAATGGTAGCTTATGGAGGTTAAAAATCTACAGTACTTTTCCATATTTTCTTTTCATTCCAACAAAACACTTAACCAGGAGGCAGAATGTTATTTTGCATTAATATGGCTTTTCTTGTTTTAGGGAAAAAGAGAACCTTCTGAGAGCAGTATAAGGATAATCCTCATTAAGACATTATTAACAAGGCATATTATTAGAACTGTAGAAGTCATTACCCTTGATTATAAATTAGTAAATTGGTTAATGAGAACAGTAGTTAACTGGGAGTATTATTACCAAACTGGGAAATTATATGAAAGTTAAATACATCACAGTGGTTCTTCTACACAATTAAAGATCTAGGAGGAAAGATATTAAGGAGGAGAGTAGGAAAAAGTAACAGTAACAGAATAGAAGTACATTTTTAAAAGTAAATTGCAAGAGTCTATTAAATAAAACTGAATAAAAGTCAATGGTGCATATTTACTCTGTTGAAACTCATCTGAAGCTACTTCTTGCAAGACCATAGACAGAAAATCTCGAACTCCAGCACTGTGCTGAAATGTTGTGTAATCATAGGGCCATCTGGTAGGGATAAAATTTGCTCCCTGCATTTGCCTTAAGATCAAGGCCTCACATCTGTCCTTCCTCAAGCTTCTCCTTGCATATGTTGGTGAGTTTCATCCACTGTAATAACTATGATTATTTTGAGCTGCTCTTTTCTATAAGGGTTAGATTTTTCCTGGTTTTGCAGGCTTTATTGTGCTTCCTTTCCCAGTTAGCTCTGCTGGAAATCACATGCCTTCTGGCCAAGAACTTCTGAGGGAAAACAGTGCACATACGCAAATGCTTGGGTCTAAATCTGGTCCCGGATTGTATAATCCCCAGGAAGACATTGCTGAATTGGGCTCAGGTTTGAAATTACATTTCTCCTATAAGACCTTATTAAAAAAACCCCTAATTTTGTTTAAGGAGGTTTTATCCAAGTTGAAGCCAAATGTGTATGAAGTATACACTTATTTATGCTTCTGCAATGCATTTCAAAGATAATCTGCAAAGCCCGTGCCCATGCTGTACCCCTGAATAGGGCTCTATATAGTCAATGCTGCTTCTTGTTTCCAAATTTGGCATTCCAAGTATTGGGCATCCTAAGTATTAGATCCCAAGTACATCCCAGGTGCTGGAGTTGAATGTGGTTGAGGATGTCAAAGGCAAAAAAAAAGGCATCTATAAATACATAAACAACAAAAAGAAGATTAAGGACAATGTGGTTCTGCTGCTGAATGAGTCAGAGGTCCTTACAACACAGGACTGGGAAACAGATGAAGTACTGAATGCTTTCTTCATCTCAGTCTTTACTAGTAAGAGCAGCCTTCAGAAATTTAAGGACTTGGGGACCAAGGGAAAAGTCTGGAGCAAGGAAGATTTACTCTTGGTGGAAGAGGATCAGGTTAGAGATTACTTAAGCAAACTGGACATACTGAAGTCCATGGGCCCTGATGAGATACGCTGAATACTGAGGAAGACTGTTGATGTCATTGCAAGGCTATTCTCGATAATCTTTGAATGATCATGGAGACTGGGAGAGGTGCCTGAGGACTAGAAGGAAGCAAATACTACTCTTTTCTTCAAAGTGGGCGAGAAAGAGAACCCAGGGAACTACAGACTGGTCAGCCTTACCTTGATCCCTGGGAAGGTGATGGAGCAGTTAATCCTGGAAATCATTTGCAGGCACATGTAGGACAGGAAAGTTATCAGGAGTAGTCAGCATAACAGGGAAGTCACACTTGACCAATCTGATAACCTATGATGAGATGAGTGGCTTGGTAGATGAGGGGAGAGCAGTGGATACTGTCTACCTTGATATCAGTAAGGCTTTCAGAATTGTCTCCCAGGACATCCTCATGGAAAACACCCTGGGTTAGTTGTGGTTGACAACCTAATAACCATACCTGCCTTTGCAGCAGAGAAAGGTCCTGTGGGGAAGGAAATTACCTTATCAGTTCTGCCTTGAAACTACAGATATGGAGGTTGGTATCCACACTACCACAGAGCTCTGTACCAGGCCCAACCCAACAACAGCAGGGAGGTCTCTGAGAGCAGAAGAAAATACCAAGACCTCTCTTGAGAAATATCCACACCCTTTTGGGGATGGTTTGCATCACCAGGTAAATAATGTGGACAAGATGTTTGTTCAGGTTGGAGTGTGCCTAGGGCCGCTCTCTCTGGCTGTGTAGTTATAGTCCAGCACATGATACAAGATTGCAGAGATGGTTCTTACATCTGTAGTCATGCTGTGTATTTGTAAGCTTGATCCACAAGGAAGTCAGTCCAGCCTAGGGTCATTAAGAGCAGCATGACAGGCTTTTGACTTTGGAATTCCTTGGAGCTACTTAGCTGCAAAAGGACTATGTGTCCAATGCCTCTGACTTTAATGGGATGCAGGCTGTGACCTGGGGCACTTTGTCAGCTGCCTGCTTCCAGTTTGCAGGCAGGGTTAACCCTGGAGATGAAGCAATAAGAGGATATAGCACTGTCAACACACTTCTCAACTTGTATTAGTCTCCATTTAAAGCAAGAAAGATAAAAAATTCAAGGCATTCCTAAACTACATTTGCAAAAGTCTTGGTAGTGGCTTGTGGAATGTTTAAGAGTACAACTGGAGTTACGCTAGGAGCATCAGGTGTGGCTCAGAGTTGGCCACTTGAGAACACTGGCATGGTTAACTCTAATCATTAATTTTCTATGGGGTGAACAGCCTGGGACACAGGCTTTCATTTATAGTGGCATGTGCAATGGACTGCTTAGTTTCCAGATGAAATTGTAACAAAAACACAGATGGAGTGATCGCATCCCACCCACCCAAGTTCTTGGAATTCCTAATAAAGTCTCATCCAGCTTTCTCCTTTATGAAAAAAAAAAAAAAAAAACCCAAAATATTCTGTGGAGTGTTCCTGTGGAGAGGAGCAGGGGCTGTATGGCTCCCAAGTGACACCTTGGGAGTGCCTAGATTTTATTGTATATTGGCAAACCTTATACTGAACTGGTAAAGAACTGAGGCTTCCTTCAATTTGAGACCTGCTTTGGAAATCTGAATGCATGTCAGGAGTGGGTGGAGAGGGAAGGGCAGGAGGTCCATACTGAACAGTGTTTTCCATTCAGCTGCAGAAGGCAATTCCACAGCATGCTGCCAGTTTCCTGTCATTTGTTTGATGGTGGTGGCATACTGTGGAGTACCAAGCTGAGCATCCCATAGATCTCTTGCATAAAAAATGTGTGGGAAGATGATGATACATGTCTTGTAACAAAACAACACATAAGGGCTGTGCATCAGTGAAGTCTCTTTCTGTGTCTTCATTTTTCAATATTACCCTGAAGAAGAGTTTGAGTTTGTCATCCTAAAGCTACATAACTACTCAGTTCTTATGTGAGATAATAAAAAAATACTGCCAAAACCACAATGTGGTGGAAAATTAAATATCAGATCATAGTGCTGTGAAGAGAGTAATGTGGATTATCTACAGATAGTTAACTCCCATGAATACTGTATAGCTGGGACACTTCTTCTTTTCTCTGATCTCATCTATCAGAGATTGTTCTGATGAAATGTGTTTCATTTAATAATTTGCTTTAAAAAAGCAGTTAATATTTGCTCTTCTGTTTTCCCACATTGCCATGAATTAATGTCTTTATCTTGCTGGATGTAAGAGCTAAAATCCTAGAGCTGTTGCTCTGCTTCTAACCTCTCTTTCAGGGTCACTACTAGAGCTGGTCGTAGTTTGCTCTAAGCTGAAGCCCAGGAGGGCCTACTATGTTTCCTTCTAATCCTCCCTTTTTAGCTTAAGCAGCTCTCAGCTTTCCAGCAGTCTTTAGCCTTTTGTTCCTCAGTTGCTTCAGCTACATCCAGGCTATTTTGAGGGGAGAGAAGGAATTTGTCTGAGAATAAAGGACGCCCTTTAAGCCTCTATCCTGCTGAAGGGAAGGTTAACATATTAACACAAAGCAAAGAACTGACAGTTTTGGCCAGGCAGGTCCATGATCTCTGTCACTGCTATGTCTAAATGTCTCACATCTGTGAATTTATTCTTACTGTGCTACAGTCAGCTTCATAAGACATTGTTTCTAGCACCCCCCCACCCTGCAGTTAAAAACAGAGAGAAATGTTAATTAAATTTGCCCAGATCACACCCAAAGAGTTTACAATGAAACAGAGGAGCTGGCTCAAGTCTGAGTTAACAGCCAGTATTTTACCAGCAGACCCTTCTCCCAGCTCTTGCAGTGTTTGCCTGTTGGGGCTCTGCTTTTTCCTAAGGAGGGTATGCATGCTGGAAGGATGGAGGGTTGACACTTTTATGTTTCATCCCTTATAAAACTCAGAATGAGATACAAACTTAAAGCTTTTTCAGCATATTTTGGACATCTTCAAACAACCAGCACCCAAGCTGTGCACACAAGGGAACCCATCACAGATTTCCTGAGATGTGAAAGAGAATCTTGACTCCAGAGCTGCTAGAAATAGACAATGTGTCAGCCACAGAAGGGATATTCTGCATAAAATTTACTCTGAATCAAACTACATCAGGAGCAAGACAGCCAAGATCAAACTACTTCTTTCTGAGATAAATTACAGAGAAACTAGCTAAAGGCTAGCTGCAGGCTCACATAATTGAAGCTATTATGCTAATTGTAGCAAAGCCTGGACTCCAGCCAGGATATAAAGCTGTGTTGCAGCACTGGTAGATGATCTCCTGGCATTAATGGGTACAGAGCAATCTCTTTCCCTACAGCCTCTGTTTATATCTTGTCTTTGTCACCATGAGATACTGCTGTCTCACTCAGGGGTGCTGGAATGTGCTATAGTCATGACAGCTGTTATGGGTTGGAGCCAGCCAATGAATTGTATCTGGAAATTACCCCTCCATCCTTAGATTTCTTTTAGAAAATCCAGCTATTTCTCTGATTTTCTTCAAAGATAGTGATGGGTCACATTTTGAATTGGTAAGATGATATATTATATACTGTGAGCGAGCCAGCAATACTCAAGAGGGGATAGAGGGTCATGATGGTGCCCCAAAGCCTACATAAGATCAGTCTGTGAAGGAGGTCCAAGGAGCCAAAAGCACCCTAGAACAGACAGAGATAATACTGGTGAGCATCCACACCAAACTGGCCAACGTGGCAATTTCTTGTGGGGTAAGAAGTCATGTGGCATAATTAATGAATAATGTTTTCTAATGCTTTCATTTGCTCCCAAGTCTCCATCCCTTCCTGATGAATGATGACCAATCTGCAGTTAATAACTTCTCCAATGGCCACGTGACATCCTGGAACACTGACTCTTGGGCAAATAAATCCTACTAATACAGACCACTGCCTTCACCCTGTGAAATCCACAAAATGGTCCCTTCACAGAAGCCTGTAGGAGGAATGCCTAACCACATTATCTTTTCACTCCATTCTGCTCAGTAACACAAAGCTAGTGGAAAAGATGATGGAGTTTTTGGAGTACCATCGATTACTGTGTTAGCAGATGAAGTTTACACATACATGGAAATATGGGACATACCCATTCTATATTAGTTTATGTGATTTAGAAGTCTCACATTTCATTTTCTTTGCTAATGAAGTAATTGCCAGTATGTCCTGTTGTAAACCAAAAAAAGATGCTTGTGCCCTGTCAAAACTGTTGTTAGTTAGTTAGTTAGTCAGTTAGTTAGTTACTTAGTTTAACCCAGGGTTAAAACTGTGAGGTAGCTGTATGCCTGAGATGGACATCAATTCTTAATTATTTCTCTCAAATGGCTTGCTGAAGCACATGTAGCCAGATAATTCCCTGGTGGTACCACACCATGCTAAAAACACCCGTATTCTCTAGGAACAATTTTTTAGAGGTGCAGAATTGTTCTAAATATACTTCTACAGTAAACAGCAATATTGCTTACTGTGGGATTTAGCCATTTCCATTCACAAGAGCTCTGTAACATTTCCCATTAGCAATGATCCACTCACACCAGCAGAGCAGCTATTTGATGCTGAGGCTGCTATGACAGGTCCTCGAACATATAAATAGAAAGATGGTTCATAAATGTGACAGTATCACATGGCTGAATGAATGGAAGTGCTGAACTGGGAAAAAATTCTCTTACTGCATAATTATGTGTGTGCTAGTATTACGTTCAGTGCAGTGATGTCTTTTGAAAGTGGTTGGACTGCTTAGGCCCAAAACCAAAGTTCTTGTGGCAAGCTCTAATTTAAACTATAGTTGTGATTAAACAATTAAAGCAAAGTTTGTGACGTAGATGGGTACTGGCACTATATCACAGCTAAACTGAGGAAGTGTGGTCTGGACGACCGGGTAGTGAGGTGGACTGTGAACTGGCTGAAGGAAAGAAGCCAGAGAGTTGTGGTCAATGGGACAGAGTCTAGTTGAAGGCCTGTATATAGTGGAGTCCCTCAGGAGTCAGTACTAGGACTAGTACTATTCAATATATTCACTGGCAACAGCTGGGTTATTGGAAATTTGGAAATTTCAGGTGAGCTTTTCTCTGCCAGGACCTCCAGGTCCCTTTCCTCTACACTGCTCTCCAACAGGTCATTCCTCAACTTATACTGGTACCTGGGGTTGTTCTTGCCCAGATGCAAAACTCTACAATTGCTCTTGTTATATTTCATTAAATTTTTCCCCGCCCAACTCTCCAGCCTGTCCAGGTCCCGCTGGATGGCAGCACAGCCCTCTGGCGTGTCAGCCACTCCTCCCAGCTTAGTGTCATCAGCAAACTTGCTGACAGTGCACTCTATTCCCTCATCCAAGTCATTGATGAATAGTCTGGTCCCAGTATTGACCCTTGAGGGACTCCACTAGATACAGGCCTCCAACTAGACTCTTTGTCTCCTTTCTCTGCCTCTTCACTTCTTGTCCTGCTTCGCATAGGAACATGGGAGTGGATGGGATCTTGTGGCTCCTTTGTGCTCCTCTCCTATTAATATGCAGAACCATTTAAGTTTCTCATTGTGTCATTAGGAGTGAAGGACCTGGGCAAGAACTGGCCAGTTCCAAGTGGTTTTCTTGTGGGTTCTCTTCCACCAATATGGCTTATCTACTGTAATCTTTATAAAGAAGAATATTGGTGACTGTCTTGAGGAAAAAATGATATAGGAAAAAAATAATATTGTCACTCAAGAACACAAAAAAACCCACCAAAACAAAACTCAGTTTGCTTTCTAAAATCTGAAGAAAGCTTTTGACACAACAAAACGTGTTTCATAGTTTTGGGGCCAGAGTTTACGAGAACCAAAGATCATAGTGGTGCTGTGAGATGATGCTGATGGGTGTGTCTGTATGTGGGTCTGCAGAGGGGTTATGGCACACTTGTCGAAGGCTGTGAGTGGATGTGGCTGCTCTGCAGAGGATGTTCTGCTCTCAGGTTCATTCCCTCTGACTGCAGCTGTCGATGCTGCTGACCACAGACCCTGTGACCAGCCCTGGTGCCTCTTCACTCCCCTCCATCCAACCCCACCATCTCTTGGTCTCTGGACCTCCCTCAGGCTCCAAAAAGTCCTGTGAGCTCCTGTCTTACTCTCCATGGCCTCACGCTAACCTCACGCTAACCTGCCATTGCCACTTCTCTCACCTGGCTCCACGTCCCAGTTCCTTTATTCTTTTAGCCCTCCTCTCCCTTCATTTAGCTGGCCTCAGCTCCATGTCCCCTCTAATGGAGGATTCTTTACCTGACAGCTCTTCTGTTAGCAATATCATTTCCCCTTGCAATTTGAGCTTAGCCAGAAGAGGAGTGACTTGGCATAATGCATTGGTAGATGGTGTGAATTTTTGGCACTTGTTCTACAGCACTGGAAAAGATTTGAACAGAAACTTGTCAGCAGGTCCTGGTTTCTTCTTGTTGCAGCAATTATCCACATGACAGAAACAGTTACAATATTTTTTTCTTCCTGTTTTACTTTTTATTGTCTTCTCTATAGTCCAGATACCACAGTAGGCTATGTTTCTATGCTCTGATGAAGACTGCAATTAGTGTTTCTGTGTGCAAGAAGGTATATCTCAAGACACTAGCAGCAGAATTCATTTTCTGTCATACACACAGACACATATATGATAATGACATATTTCAAGATGTTCTAAATATTTCCTGCTAAAAAAGACTGATTCCACATTCCTGAAACACAGTATCATATTTTATATGTATTGCAGACAGATTATACCAATGAAAATCTGGAGGCAAGGATATTTTCCCATCATTCTTACAGAGTATATGTCATCCCATAGATAATAACAGGAACACTTTTTCTTGAAATCCTAGTAAATGCACCATTTTTTAGCTATGGTTTGATGTCATGTTGTCTTGAAAGAGTGATTGACTTCGATTTTTGAAACCCTGCACATTGCATAAACAGTGCAAAGCAGACTTTCCCATTTGTAAAATATTATTATTAGCCCTTGGAAACTTTTATTTATATTTAATCTTCTGCTTTATGCCTCCACTGATACTGAAAATCATTATCAAGTGTCATTTTGATGTGTTACCTCATGCAATGAATTACTAAAGTCAACTGAACAGCAATTAACAGAATGAAGGCAAATCTGCTTGCAGGCCTGTATAACTTCACCAGTGTCAGTACTATTAAACTTATCTATGTCCAACTTGAATTGGACCCAGATCTTTATTTAGTTTGCTAGCAGGCTGCAGATTTACATTCCAATGTCAGCTGAAGTCAATGACAGTCTCCATCAACTTCAAGGAGTTTTAGATGAGGTCCTAATCCTCGGATGTGACATAAAGGTAAAAGAATTCTTTTCTGTGAAAATGATGGATGCAATACAGTAGAACAGATTACTATCCAGTCAATGACTGCTGCACTGGCTGAAGGTGTTCTGACTGTGAAGGTGGAGCAGTCATAAACAGTAAACAGGAGAGGCAGAGGGGGTCTCTTTTTGCTAGGATTGTTTTTCCCTTTGTAGTGGGATTTATTTTCTACCTGAATCTGAATCTTTAAAACTGTGACTTAAATTGATTTGAATTTACATCCACTAGTAATCTGGGCCAGAGATTTTGAGTATTTCTGAAAAGCAGTAAAATAGAGTATATTGACAAGTTCTGCATCAGTCCTGGTTAATAGCAAGCTACTTTCCCTGATTTACAGTGCACACCAGGGCCATTGGTTGTACCAGTTCTCCAGGGCCCTGAACTTCTTACACCACCACTTAAAAATACCTGGAACATGACATCTGTGATTCTCTGGCTTCCAGCCAGCAGATTCCTACCCTGATACATGACCCTCTGTTGCTGATTGTCTTGGTGCCTGTGAGAGCCAGATGTGACAAAAGGACTTCTGTATCTTCAGAAAACACTCATGGCATTAAAGAAAAAGAAAAATAATGTACTGTACATTATTTATCTGCAACATTTTTTCTTTCTTGCTAGTCAGTTTGCTATTGCATTGAATTTCCTTTTTCTAGGTCCTAACCAACCTGCCAAATTCATAACCATTGGAAAGCAGGACTGGACACAGGAATTCATATGGCTCTAGTGACCCAAGATCACATTCTGATGAGGTACTTGCTGAATGGAGATCATATAAATGCCCCCATGACATCCTTTAACAAAGATTTCACCTGGCCAGGTACCTGATGCACAAGGAAATGTTTTCTTTGTTCTGAATCTAGCTCCCATCAGCTAACCATTCTGTGATTTGAAGATCTGCAGTTCTCATAGTGGAAAACACAGCTCAAAGCTCCTTCCTAGTTACCATACCCATGTCGGTCATGGTTTTTAAAGTCACATCAGAATTATCTTCTTTCCAAACTCAGAAACCATAGCCTACTCAATGGCTTCTTATACAGAAGATGTTTCCCATTTTAGATTATCCATCTTGCTTTTCTGGGGATCTTTTAAAATTCTGATATAACTTTCCTGATACAGAGGGATTAAAACCGCTTAGTTTTCATGGTGTGGGCAAACCATGGATTCATATAGTGGAACAATATTTTGCTCTCTGTTTTACTAATGCCTAACTCTCATTTATCTTTTTTTTTTTTTTTTTAATCTTTTTTTTTTCTTTTCTCTTTTTTTCTCTTATCTTTTGTCTTTTTTTATCCCTTTTCCTTTTCCTTTTCCTTTTCCTTTTCCTTTTCCTTTTCCTTTTCCTTTTTCTTTCTTTTTCTTTTTCTTTTGTTTTTTTATTTTCCTCCCTGATTGCTACTGAGCAATATACTGATGTATTCATGGAACAAACTTACTTCTGAGCACTAATGCTGGGCTCAGAGTCCATCATTTAAGATGTGACATTAGAACTACTTTGTCCAATGGTCATTACTTGACAATTATCTATACTGAAAGCTATCTGCCACTGGGATCTACCAGGCACTCAGTCTTGTGTGTTGTGCAGTTCTTCACAATCAGTTCATTTATGAGTATGCTAACCAGAACAGGTTCCTGCACACAACACTCTAGAACTTAACTGGTTTCTGCCCTCCATTGTATCAACCGGTTACTCACTCTTACTCTCTATTTTTTACGTTTTTTAGAAATGCCAAAGATTTTAAATGGAAGGAAATTTGCTGAAGGCTGTTTAGAAGTACAGATACACTGCTTCAGCCAGATCACCCTTATTCAATCCCTTGTCACCTTTCTCAAATAACTCTGCTGAGCCTGCAAGGTAGGTCATCCTGTTACAAAAAAAAAGAAGTGGACTCTTCACTTACGGATCACACTCATCCAGGTGTCTGCTCTTTGCTGATATTAATATGCTACCAAAGCCAAGGACAAGCATCAGAATTCCATATCTGGAATTCCACAGTTCTACTTGAAACTGGTTTTTTTTTAGTCAGTAGCAGATCTGCCATGTTTAAGTCCTCAGGTGTTCAGTGCAGTTTTAAGAACATTATGCATCACTTTTAGTAATCAAACTATTTCATTGTGGAGCTCTACCAGGGCTATTAGGTGAACACCATCTTAATCCTGACAATTTGCTACTTGTGTCCATTTTGACAAGGCCAAAAATAACCTCATCTATTTTACAATCACTCAGGTGAGCCTGTTTTTCCTGACATGCCTCAGGATATATTATTGTTCTTTTGACAAGAATTAGGAGAGCAACATGATGGGATTTAGATGTCCATGAGAAGTAGTGGATAATAGAAAACACCAACAACATTATTCTGTGGCGTTTTGGCAGTTCTTTGCTGCTTTAAAACTGGAGCTACTCATGATCAAAGACTGCCCGTACTTTCAGTGTCCTGTTCATATTGTGAGCTTCAGTTCCTCTCTTTGTCCAGCTGGATATTAATTAAATGTTTCCTGCCTAGTTCTCCTGATGAACTGTCTGGGACTATATGCCTTATCAAACAGGTACAATTCACGGAGTAATGAGACAGGCATTAGCTAATCTTATACTGGAAAAAGTCTTGGGTCTAGATCCAGGGTCAGCTGCGCAAGTCAGGTATTTCTACATCATATATTGCCAAGAGCCACATCATGCCAGAAAGCATTCATGGGACAATGTTAGATGGCCAATGCAATACAAACACTCTTTCAAAGATTGTGGAAATATTGACTGTTTTCTCATGTGATTTTTGCATAAGTATGGCTTCTAGAATTCAATGTTTATTTACCAATTCAGAAAAACCTATTGTTCCTTTAAAAGTCCAAGAAACATTAGAAAAGCTCTGGAAGACACTCAGCCTGTTCCTATTTGACTAGAATTCTTTAAGTGGATTATCATAAAGTGATATTGGTAATTGCCAAGGTAATTGCACGGGGTACAACTCTCTCCATCAGCTAAGAAAAGGTAATTAGATTGAAAACCTGGCTGCATTAGTCTAATCCAATACTGTACCCAATTATACAATCAGTTATACATCATATCATTTCAGCACTGTGTCAAATCAATATCTGTTTTCAGCAGAAAAAATGTGCAGGTTATGCTGGAGATACGACTAATGGGAATGCTTTTCGCAGTGTGTGTGCAGTTTGCACTGTAAGGAATGATGACAACTGGTTTCATCTGGAGTAATTACAGCTCAGTGACCACTAGTTAGACAATTACTCAGAGGAAATCCTCTTGAGGGAAGCACATCTCAGCTCTGAGAAGAAAACATACCCAATATAAATTCCTAATGTGTGGTAAAAAAAACATTTCTTCTCCCAAAAGAAAGAAAAAACAATCAAAAGAGAGTAACAGACTTATTTATTCAAGATCCAGAGAATTTCATGTTTCCTATGTGGAAAAAAATTCTGAATCTTTCAGCATCAGTTTTAGTCACCATACTGCCATGAAGTTAAATTGGTGAAAGAGAGAGGGAAGCCAGTTTTGACAATGTGCTCTCTTATTTGCATTACTGATGCACCTTGTCTCCAGAGAATGCTCAGGGAGAACAAAGTATTATGCATTTGTCAAAGTATGCATACACTGGATGTAATTTCTGATACATACTTTATTAAACATTGTGAAAAGGTTGTATCTTGAAATTATCTTAGAATGGTTCTGACCTCCAGGAAGGCTGTTTTAAGCAGAAAGAACGTGCTAATTCAAGAACATGGCTGGAATATGAATCTTGACATTCCCAGGGAGAGGAATGAGGTATTTTCCATTTGACACTTCAGATTACAGTTCCAGAAAGTGAGGGAGTAGGGGTAGGATGTTAATTATTAGAACCATATTTGATAAAGGGTTCCCTATTATCAGAGCCCACTTATTATCGGAACAAGGAGCCAAGAAAGATGAGAAAAGTGAAATATTTTATGAAAGAGAGAAAGGTAGCGCCAGTTGGTGTTGCCAAGGCTCTTCCACTAGATTAAAAGACCATATTCTATTTAATTATTCTGTTACAGGTATAAAAGTAAGCCTTGAAGTCTATCAAACCTCTGCAGAATGACACTGAGGAATTAACTTAACAGTATAACCTTATTTGCATTGTAGAATTCAGCCTGAAAAAATTTGGTCTTCTAATGACAACTATACACAAAGCTTTTTTTTTTTTTGTTCTCCCAAGACTGCCTTTAAGTAAAAATCACAGCTATGGCACAGGGTGACTGATGACTACTGCTGTTTCTTATGCTTGTAACCCAGATGATGATCAGTTCACAAGAAATAAAAAAAAGAGGCCTTCTTTTGGGAAGTGCCATTAATAGTCATGTAAAAACGAAATATGTGACACATAGCCATTGGTATATCTTATTGCTAAATTTCAGTACCTGCTGTGTGCATAACAGAGTAATGAAATGCATGTTCTTCAGACAGACCTTGGAAGTTTCTAGGCAGGTACCGTAGCAGGGCTCCTTGCAAGCTCTTCTCCCAGCACGTCAGAGGACTCTGATGTGGGAGGACTTCTGAATCACTGAGTCAAACCTACCTTTAGTGAAATTTCATTTCTCCCCAGATAACTCTTATGTGTGATCTCCATCAAAATAACATTTTTATTTCTGTGTGGAGCTTTTTAAACTGCAGAATCCACTGTTTCTTTATACATTATCTATGGAGAGATTTTTGACCCTCACTGAAATGCAAAAAAAAAAAAAAGAAAAAGAAACTATGAGATGTATTTTCAGTATAGTTGAAGTCTACCTAGAGAAATTACTGCTAGGATTAGCCTATGTATTCAAACTCTCAGTAGATAAGGAGCGTTTTATCACATATATTTATTATAACTAAATAATGTTTGTGTAGAACGCAGTATCTAATGTCTGGCTTAGTACAGAGCAGGCAGATTAAATCTGAGTTTAACTACCATAGCATTTTTCATTGGCTGAGCTACATCCTTATAGAGTTCATAATTTGGCAGTGATGGCAATAGTAATTTCTTTAGTAAATCACAATGCACTCCCTAAATGGAAAGAGCTTTGCAATTTGCCAAGCAAATGGAAAAATAATGCTGAAGGATCAGTAAAGATAGCAATAATTGTTACAGGGCTTATTGCAGTTTATGCAAAGAACCTCACTTGCTTCTGATAGACTGTAGGAAGACAGCATGAAAGTGGAGTCTATAACAAACAGAAGTGCAGCATAGTTTAAAAGTACGACTTTTTTATTGTTTTAAAATATAAGAGTGCAGAAAGTGATGAAGTGACTTCTTCAGAAGCAATGAAGTGCACAATGTCAGATCACTTCATAGACATGGCAATGCGAATATTTTCCAAGGTCCACTTAGAAATAGGTTGTTATTGGTTAGTGCAAATTATTTGATTTGATTTGATTTCAATTAAAGAGGCCACTGATATCCCAATACAAAGAGATATTGAAATACAAAGAGATATTAAAATATTAGTTGTCCCTAACTGTATAGGTAAGTGGATAGTCCATTCATTTGTTGTCTACTTGCTTACTTTGAAGGCAACATGAAATTGTATCGGGAATATTGGAAGATATTAAAAATGTTTAACAATAAAGCAGCAGAAATTTTGGCAAAGATAATATTTGCAATAGACCATGCAAATACTGATTTAGGGAGATAAAACTGCATATTAATATAGTATTAAAATTACTATTATATCAAATAATCTCCTAGTCCACATACTGCATTATACCAAAAGGGAAGCTGTATATGGCTCATGATATGGCCTTGAATGTCTACAATGAAATTTTGAATTATTTTTCCACTTTTGACAAATCCTTTCTTTTGAATTACAAGGCAGTTTTCATTTTATCATCCTTGAGTCCATGGAAATGTTGAGGAATTTCTCTGCAAGGTCATTATATCTAAAACCCTCCAAATGGAGGAGACTGAAAATAATGTGTGATCACTTCAGTGGTGTGTATGCAAACCTATATTCTGGAACAGATTAACAATCTGCCTTCTTGTCATACTACTTTTGTAGCTGTGAAATTATTTTTTTCATTCCACCCTCAAATGCAGCACTAGAAAGAATATTTTTGTTTTGTGAACAAAGTTGAACAGTTTATAAAATAGCTGAACATTGATTCTCTTAAGGTAAACTTCAAGTAGAAGTCGGTTTCAGTTGCACACATAAAGATTTTAATGAATTGATTGGAAAAGTATTCAAAATTTTAAATACAGTTTTAAATAACAAATTGAATTTTGTGACAACGGGATTGTTTAGGTGAGGGCTTCAAATGTGCATCTGAAGAAAATTATGTGACATGCTGTGAAAAACAGTGTTTCCAGAAATGTTCCTTTTTTTTTTTCTTTATTTTTCACATGGTTGTCCCTGGGACTAGGACTAACTTTGTAAGTCTCTAAACCATCATTTAAATTTAAGAACTGGCAATTCAGGGTGTCAGTGTAGTATCCTTCAAAGAGCCCAAGCAGCAGTTAAGATATCAAGTGTTAAGTGGTACTCAGGATGACTTTGTGTTGCCTTTGTTTATACACTCTTGCTCTCAACATTATAATCAGGAATGAAACCTTTTGCCTGGCTAGAATAAACTTGTAGTGTTTCTGTGTTTAAGCTCTTCTGATGTTAAAAGTGATTCATGGTGCAGCTGATAAACCTAAGAACTTAGTGTATACAAGTGTGTGTTGTCTAACATAACTTTATTTTTTTTGAAGACACTTCCACCAGCTCCCACATTCTCACTTTCAGTTCTCTGCCCTCTACATTTTCTTGATATAGCTGTGAGTGACAACCTGCCCTGTAGACAGGATCAATGAAATGAAGCTGGTTAAAAAATAATCTGCAAACCTATTCTCTGGGGGAAGGTCAGCTTTGCCCTCCAGAGCTGGACCTGCCTGCAGGCACCTGGCAAGGCTGAGGGAGGATTTGAGAAGGAAATTTCAGCAGACAGTGTCCCTAGATCCCTGGTGTGACAACCTTGAAGTACTCCCACCATCCTTAGCAGAACAAAGGGCTATGTTATGCCTTAAATGTCTGTTTTTTGTTACTTTGGGAGGAAAAGAGATGGCTGAGGAGGCAGGCATCTCATCTTCTCTTTCCCAAGATTTTGTAATTGATACTTTGGGCGGAAAAGAGAGATGGCCATGGAGGTAGAAGATAAAGGCAATTAACGGTGTTGCTGTGTAAGGCCTCATGGCCTAATTGGGATGACAGAGATGAACCATCTGGTGTACAACAAACTACCAGCAGAAACCACAAACCGACAACTACACCTGATGGACAAAACAACTCACTTCTGGTCAGTACTGTGAACTTTCTCTTAGTCTGAAGACCCCAAACCCATTTCCAGAAGAGTCTTCCTAATTAGCATGAAGAGCAAACAGAGGGAGGAGACAAAACGCCCTTTCCTATCTTGCATGTAAGTGAACTGGGTTATAAAATGACCTCATGCATGATATCAGCTGGTGGCATGTAAATCTTCAATGCGCCCCCCCTTCCAGAGGTTGTTGTGGGACTGATGTACCTGTGGAGCAGTGATATCTTACTCTCTCTCTCCCTCTGATATCTTAGTTTTCCTTCTCTCTCTCTCTTTTCCTTTTTCTTGAACATATAAAAGTAATATCATTGTAAGTTCTGCTGCTAAAGTCTTGTTATAGTTACTAATTGTTGCCAATCCACCATTTTTTAGAAGGGCTTTTTGCTGTCAATGTATTGATAAGTTTTATGATATTATAACATACTTTTTCTAAGTCATTAATCACTGTAATTCATATTCCACCAAGTACTTTTAGTAAATTTATAATTGAATTGGACCCCTGGAGTGACTGTCTGCCATTCACTTTGCTTTACTGTGCAGAAATACCCAGAGTTAACTCCCACCTGATCTCATCTGTTGAGTCAGGGTGTGTGTCATGTTCAGAATTAACTCATCCCTCATCCCATCTGTTGGGACTGGACACCCAGTGATGGAGAAAACAGCTGCCATTCCCAGCAAACTCAACTTTGCCTTGGCCACGCAAACTACTACACCTTTGAGCTTTCACAAGTAAACGAGAATTGCTCTGAAGCTGTATCTGTCTGATGACTTTTACAGGGAAATCTAACAGGGTCATGTAGGTGGTTTCAGGGAAAGCATGTTTCCACCCATCTGCTAGGTCGGAAATGCTCACATGCCCGAAGTGAAAAATTGTGCCTTAGACAACACAATTTTTAGACAAAGCCATCACAGTGAGCATGTCACTCAGTGTAAGTACTGAAAATGCCCTGCAGAATGTAACCATCTATTTAAACTTTTCTGAAAGAAGGTCTGTGCACGAGTGTGGATAGCAGCAGTCCAGACTTTTCTCTGATAGTGGCTGGAATTATTAATACTTTTACATTATTCAACATTAGTCTCTTTTGGGTCATACTTGTAGAGAGATGCAGTACTGATGTATTGTTCCAGGTAGCAGCACACTGTGACAGGTCAGTGAAACTGCTAAAAGCAGTCAAGAAGGATAGTTAACCAGGGAGCAATCTACCTAATCTTTTGGGTGATAAACATGTTTAACTGTATAAATAAAAAAGGCTAGAAGTGATCTAACTTGTTTCTCTCCAAGGAGCAGTGTCCCATATATCACTGCATAAAGGCTGAACAAGCATTTGGTGCTGAGCACTGGAGAACGAATCCACAAGAAAAGAAACTCCTTGGTTACAGTATACTCACATCCGAGGGCGAAAATACTGGGAGTGAATCATCTGTCTAATCTAGCAAGCAAGGGCACAGAAAGAACCATGAACATGAAGCTATGGAACAGCAAATTCACGCTAAAAACAAGACACACATTGTTCTGATAGAAGTGATTGAAACAGATTATCAGGCGAAGTGATGGATTCTCAGTCTTTCAGTGTCTTCCAGAGAGGGTATGTTCTCTGATGAAGTGTCTTTTTTGTCAACTACAAGTTTCTCAGAGGACAGTTTGAAGGGCAGTAGCTGACTAGTTGAAGATCTCCTCTGAGCTCATACTCTCTAAACATGGTGCAAAGCCACAGATCTTACAGGCAAGACACAAAATGTATAAGATGCCACAGCTTTCTTTGGCAAGCTGAAGAAGGGAAGAGGAACAATAAGATACACAGTGAAAATGGAACCCTGAGAGAAGTAATGTTTCTGTGCAAGTGCATCTAAAACAAATAGGCTGTGGGATGTAAATAGACTACAGTCCTAGGGTGTGAAGGGGATGTACGAGCTTCTTTTATAATGCTTTACACGAGATCCCCTATTATTTTAAGTGTACATTAATTCAGGTGCAATATGCATAAACCAGAGCAAATACACAAAGCTGCAGCATGAAAACAGCTGGAGTACTCCCTAATTACAAGGAACCCTTTCCATATGAGATACCAGAGACCTGAGACGAAAATTGAAAACAATTCTGTACTGACATTTGTGCAACTGCAGTACAGAAGACACATGTGTTAGGTGCTTATCTGCATATACTCATTTTCCTGGCCAATTCCCTAATGTTTTCAAGGCATAAGGCTCTAACAAGCATCCTACATATTCACCTGATGTGTAGGAAACAGCTTGGTGCTTTACCACAGGGAACAATAAGTGCCTTATCTCAGGGGCTTGACTCATGAAATAATCGCACCCTGCAGAGTTGGTAACACCACCTTCATCTAGGCGAAAACGCTATTTTTTAGCCCTGCCCTGGCACCTGCACAGGTCTCCTGCCTGCTTTGGGAAGTGATGTTGGCAATTTCTGGCTTGCAGTGTTTTTTATGTCCTCACAGGCAGGCAGAAAGCTGGAACAGCAAAGGTGGCAGTGGCTGGTTGTCTCCTTGAAGAACAAAAATGTGAACATCATGAAGCTGCACTTCTAAGCTGTGTTTCTGAAATGCCACTCTGAGATACATAGTGGGGGGTGGTAAGACTGAAATGACTGATTCACAATTCCCTAAAGTCTACACAAAGATTTTAATCCAGCAATATTAGTTTCCAATTTTACTCCTTTTTTGGGGGGTGTACAGCCTTTGTAATGTGCCATTTTACTTGATACTGCTAAAATCCTGTGGCCTTAATCCTTTCTGTTGTTGTTGTTGTTAAACAGGAGTCAGAGTGATTATTATCTTGCAAAGTTTCAAATTTTTGTCATTTCCTTGACACTATCATTTAACTGATGCTATCAGGGGTACAGCAGAAGCTACTCTGAGCTGTTATGGATTCGTCATTAGCATAGAATCATATTGATACTCCACATTTTTTTTTCAAGGCTGAGCTACAGGGACAGCCTAGAATACAACTGTTTAGCACTGAGCTTAAATTGAAAGTACTGTAGCTTTTTTTTTTTCAGTGCAGTTTACCTCAAAGTAGAGTGAACAGCAGGAAATATTTGCAAATATGTTTGAGCCTTAAGATTCAGTGTGTTTGAGTGTTAAAAAATGTTTTTTTCTCCATGGTGGATAAGTATTTTCTGATAGATGCTTTTCAAATGGAAGTTAGAGATGTACAGACGTTTGTTTGTTTGTTTGTTTGTTTGTTTCTGTGAGATGTTCAACAAGAAAGACTTATTTTTAAGGCATTTTATTCTATTCTGTCCCTATTTAAGCTCTTTGAGCTCCCTGTGAAAACAGGTTGTTGTACAAAGGGAAAATAAGAAGAAAATTACGTGAAATGTTCATTTTAAAAGCAAAATCCCCCACATTCTATAAGACTGCCTAGTCCTCTACCTAGGCAGATGGTTCAAAGCTTTATACTTCTCACTTGGACTGAGTTGAAAATATGGCTCAGTTTTGAGCAAACTTAGACTAAATTATACATTCAACTGCACATGCAGTGAAACATCAAGTTTCTTAAGATTCCACTCCTAAACAAAGCTTTGCAGTATCCGCAATCCTATGCTTTATGTTTGTTCAAAATAGCACCCAAAGCCAAAAATCAAGATCATTAAGATCCAGCCTTGGTTACCTGTATGCATCCCAGAAGGAGTTAATTAGGTATTTTCCCCCAGTTTCCAGCTCTCTAACTTTGTTATCAAGTCTGTTCAGTGATGAGTATGTCCCTTCTTTTTTTAAGCTTTATTATATATGAGTTGTAGCTCACTGACACTGTATGCTCTATTGCTTCTTGAATTAGGCAAGTTCTGAGTGGATTGTTCTTTGAATGTTGCGTGCAGATTCATATGAGTACATCCTTCCCTGGGGGTGAACATAATCTTCTCCTTTCCCATTAAGGGGAGTGTGATTACAGCGGAGTGTTCTGTGACAGATGTGGGTATTATAAACACACTGTCAGCGCTTTCTGAATGACTCAGGCATTAGTTTTCCTTCCTACCAAACACCGACAGAATGCTCTGTGTATCTCTGCATTGTAAATTGTCATCTTGGTGTCAGCCCCCATTGATTTCTACACTGTATTTTAGCCAAGCACTGATAACTGTACATTGCAATGTATATGACTCCTCCTTCCTTCCTTCGTCTATTCATTTGTTCCTGCCTCCTTTCTCCTGCTCTAATTGTGAGTGGAAGATTTTGTTCATTTTCAAATGGAAATCATTCTAGATTTGCATTTATTCAGGGATGTCATCTAGCCTTTCCCTTACCGTCTTTTTATGCGTTTCTGGTTTCTGCATTTTTTTTTCTATTAAGAGAAAACTGTCTCGAACTTTTGCACCTTTTTATTGGTTGTTAATGTAACTGTTCAAGTCAGTCAGCTCATGGCTCACTTTTCCTAAGAGTCTACTTTTTTATTATTACAAATCTGCAGCAAAATTGGAGAAGCACTCTGCCTTGCAGTACATTTTACACTTATATGAACATACAGACTGAAGACTTTTTATTCCTAGAGGTCCCACTTTCTTGTAATTCATTTCACGCTAAATAAAATGAAGGGCTATCCATTTTACCTCTGACTTGGAAACCAAAAAAAAGAAGAAAGCTCAAGACTGAGAGCAAATCCCCATTGAAATTTAAATGGCTTCTTCGTAATGGAAGAAAGAACAGTAAAAACAAATAGTTTTTTGCATCCAAATGCAAATGGAGCTAGAGGAGCCTAAAGTGCATGTATCCTTTAAAGTTCTTCTGTCAAATCTAGTCCTTTTTTTCCCATCATCTTGTTGAGCAGATTTGTGTCGCTATAGAAGGGAAATGATTTGTGAATGTTGTTGCATATAAAGGCAAATCTTCTGTTGCTTCTGAGTTCCCTTTTTTTTCATTTTTTTTTTTTTTCTTCTCAGAAGTTCAAAGCCTGCTGTCTGGGCGCATACCCTAGAACTCTAGGATGTTAAGCAAAGGGAATCCTCTGTCTTCTCTTGCAGCTCTGCAGTGTGAGGAAGTGACGTACTCACCAGCGCCTGATCTTCTGTCTCCAGGTTTGGACTCCCAGTTCTCAGCCAGAGCCACAACACTTACAGGGTTTGACAGACAGATTTTGGTGGGCTGCTTCCACTCTACATACCCCTGGCTGGGGGGGCATTGCTGCTCTAACAGAGCTCACAGGTGGGCGCATTGCAGCAGCACAAGCACCCAGTCCTTCAGCTTAATTCAATCCCCCTTTCCCCAGCAATTTAAACCAGGGCACCAGGTTGGCACTGAAGCTGCTGAGATGCAGGAGTGTGTGCCATGCTGCTGACATGGAGTGGGACAGCAGAAGTGCAGGTGAAGATGCAAGGTGGACAGTTCTGAGCTGTAACACCTTCGTCTTCTGCATCCCATGGACCTGAACCTGACAGTCCTCCCATTCAGCAAAAAAACTCAGCCTTGGGAACACCAAGCAAAGCCCAGCCTCTGACTTCTTAAACATTGCAGTGTGTGGCTTTCAGTCTCTGTACAAATCTAGGCCTCAGAGAACCGAACCTGAAAGCATCAGCCAGAGCCTGCCTTCTCTCTTCCTTAAGTTGTAGAAAGGCCACAGAGTTGCTTTGTTAGTACTGCCCAGCCCAAAGCACAGACTGAATCATAGTGGGATTTTATTCATCTTTTCTTGTGGGCTAGTGTGTGTAGGTTGGCAGGAATTGCAAAGGTTCTGCCAAATGAAGAATTCTCTAGTCCAGTCCTCCCTCTAGCCCCATCCCTTCCAGGGTAGTGGTCCATGCATGGCACTCTTCTGGAAAAGCTTTTTCACAAGGAGATATATGTCACTTCACACAGCTCTTGGCATCCCATCCCCAATGCAGCTGGATCCCTCAGTCCCTCATAAATGGGTCCAGGCAGGGAAATGAGGGTTAAGCGTCTTTCTAACAACCTGTTTGCAAGAGTGTTCATGGGAAATGTAAATATTATAGACTTCATCCCAAACTAAGTCACACTCCAAACTCTCTTAGTATTGGTCTTAGTCTAATGCCATATAGTGCCCTGGGTTCAAGAGTAATGTGTAACAGGCAAAAGGACTCCACTTTCCCAAAGGAGACATGGGACATGCCATTCCTTCAGGGAACAGAAATAAGGGAATATGGCTCCCGACTCCAGTCAGATGCTACAAGAACTGAGCATATGGTTTGTTCCTAGCACCAGCTTTGTGAATGAGCTGGTGGGTAAGATTTGTTTGCAGATGTATTGAAAAATTGTGAGCAACAGTCTTGACTGGAGAAGGAAGGCCTGCATTTGCAAGGTAAATTATTGGGAGGAATCACACAAGTGACTCCAACGTCCTTCAATGCAGCTTATTATATGGGGTCTCACTGAACAAAGAAGCAGGCAGGAAGGGCAACCCAAAAAGAATGAGGTGAGCAATTTTCTTTCTCAGTGGCTGCTGTTGCTGTGTTTTCTGTATAAGCAACTGTTTAACTCAGCAGTCTGTTAGAATGGAATTCATTTCAGATCCAAGCATTTTTCCATATTTTGGGTTCATATTTACATTTGTTAAGGTTAATAGACCTGACAACTTCTTCATGTTCTCACCAGGGAGCAGTCACTGACAAACCGTGGGAGGGACTGAAACAATATTCTCTACAGAAAGTAAAATCTGTGCATCATAGGGCTGTTCCACATGCCTCCTTAGCAACAGTCCTCAGTCCCTGTTGGTGTAAATCAGCGTAGTACCCCGACTTTACCTCAGCAATGCTAATTTACACCACCTGACTGCTTATTCTTGCTAGTCATTTTTCCTGTGTTCTTCCAGCATCCACAGTGGAGACTCGGTATTCCCTAAATCCACTTAGTTCTTTTAGAGTCTGTCTTTCTTCTAAAGTGTTTCTGTTTCTTTTTCTTCTGTGCTTGTGCTATAGGGTCCCACCTTTAAGTGCTCTATCTTGCCTTTGAGATGCGATCTGCAAAAAGGGATTTTTTAAGAGCACAGGTAGAAAGGAGAGGTCAGTCAAGAGGTACCTTTGGCCACTTAAGGCTGCATGCCTTTAAAAAAGAAAATAATACAGGAAGCCTGGAAATTCATTCAGGAGAGAACTGAAGTGAATTTTTCAGGGTAATACATAATCTGGTGAAGCATGAATCTGCATTCCTTCTGCTGGCATCAGGGCTCTCTGGGTAACCAAGGCAGGGACATTACTGAGTCCAAGATGCTATTCTTTCAGCTTTCTTCCCCTTTCCAATCTCCACAGAGGACCATGGAGGCAGACTTTAAAATTCAAGCAGACAAGTAAGACCTAATAAGTTTGTACTTTTGAGCTGAACTGCAGTAGCTGGCATGTGCTTGCTCTAAACATAAAATAAATGTGAACTAAAATACAATAGCCAAATGGAAGAATTTAACGTAAAGTATTTTAATTGCATTTAAAACAGTATAAACATTATGGGTAGGTCCTGTACCTAAGTTGATGTGTGGTATCTTGCCACTGAGGGAATCAAATCCTATATGTGAGTACATAGAGTATACTCTTCTTTCTCCTTCTTCCAAGTTCAGTAAAAGGAGGTGGGAACTGAAAGCTGTTACCAGTGTTTAAAGACCTTTGCTTTGCAGACTAGGTTTTCCAAACATTCATCCCCAAAGCTTGCCAGATGTTTTATTAGATAGTTTCATTGCATTCATTTGTGCTCTTGCCTTTAATGAAGTCTGGCCCAATCACTGCGGCACTCATCCATGGAAAGATCTTCCACCACAATGCCTTGAGATTACAGGTCTCCATAATAAGTGTCTCCCATAAGTACATGGTAGTTAGTGTGAAGGGGTCAAGTTCTTGCTGTTAGCAAGCTTGTGTTGAAAAGAGTAAGTCAGCCTTTATTAGCATCTCTTATTAGCCTTTGTGACAGATGATACTGCTCTTTCCACAGGATTTCCAGCAACACATGCTGCATGTAGCCAAGTAGTAATCATAAATCACAGGTTTTTATTTGCAGACTAGCCTTCCTCTCACCATGCCTACCTCATTCCTTCACCTCCAGCTCCGTTCTGTGTATTCTCTGGTGTTTGGGAAGCCCAGGAGCAGAAA
Source organism: Columba livia (assembly GCF_036013475.1). Lineage (NCBI taxonomy): Eukaryota > Metazoa > Chordata > Aves > Columbiformes > Columbidae > Columba > Columba livia. The sequence continues at coordinate 42,270,845 of NC_088603.1, read as the reverse complement.
TGTCTTGGCTTGCAACCAAATGCACCTTCATAATCTTGTCATATCTTGTTTGCTGTGTGGGTTTTTGTTTGTTTGGTTGGTTGGTTGGTGTTTTTTTCATCAGGAATTTCTAGCAGGCATCCTCTCCATAAAGTCTTCAGTTAGTTCTTTATCAGATTAATCTTTACAGCCTGAAAATGCAGGAAGATGGCAAAAAAGTCAAATAAGGCCTCAAACATTTGTCCCCAAGTTAAGACGCTAAATATAAATGCAAACAGAAAAGGTAGACTGGAGCGGGGAGGAATGCCGTCTTGCAAGCAGCTTTTCTTCAGGGATAAATAAATTCAGAACATTTTAAGATACAGGCTGAATAGAGTATAATGCTGTATTTGTCTTCAGTTTTTATCATGACTGAGAAGAGTGAAAAATTGCCTCACCTGTAAGGGCTTGGAATATAATGAGCAAGAATGAGCTTCTCTGTCAGTCCTAATAGCCTTCCCTCTGAACAGATAGCTGCAGCCACTTGTTCCAGCATTTACAGAGTAGCACTAGTTAACCCCAAATTTCTCTTTGCAACTCAGCTGGTTGTTTAGCAATACAGACACTTTCAATGGTATGCTGTGGAGCATCAGTTACAGGCATGTATGTAGCTATGGGTGCACATAAAGAGAAGCAACACATATAAATGCACGTAGAGAGGAGGAAAAGGCTAAAAAACGGGTAGCCTACAAAAAAATGTAGCTGTTTCTCAGTTGTGCTCCATCATTTTAAATATATGAATAAAACTTTATTTGAATTATAGTTTGCATACAGTAACATCAAATTTGCTTAAAATATATCTTTATGCTAATATATTAATACAAGCATATAAAATACAGAATATATATGCACCATACATGTATTAACTGAGAGGTTACCTTTAAGTACACAAGTTCATTCTGACCAGCACTGAAGATGTTATATTAAGTCCCTAAAACTGCAGGTTTATTAAACTTTAAACTTACAAAAGCAGCAGTACATGTTCTTATGTACCACTAGATGGTGACTTGTGTAATGAGTTGTTGACTTTTATCCTAAAATACATTTCTCTTTTTGTTGGAATGAAGCAGAATCATTATATTACTGTCTGCATTGTTAATAATTTACCTCTATTGGCATAAACATCCTGTTGGTCATAAGAGCCTAAGGAAGAACTATGGCAGTCTGTTTGGGATTCTGTACAACTCAAAACTTGTTTTGTTTTGTTAATAGGGGCTTCAGGATATCATGTAGAGATGTTTAGGCTACAATTCAGATGTCTCTTGAGCCAAAAAAGTATCCAAGGTTTACTTGAATTATGTAATGCCGTGTGCATAATTTCATACAAATGGTAAGCCTTCCCACATTAGGAAAAACTGTCTCTCCTGGTGTATGTTGTGTTTCCACTCAGAGCAGCCTCTTATTTTAGCCCTCTGCTATTGAAAGGCAAACTTCAAAATCATACTTGGCACCTTTCCCGACATGGCTGCAGCAACAAGATCAAACAAAAGCACTTTGTTTGGCAGCTGTAGTGTCGCTCTTCAGCTGGACAGGGGATCAGACTCTTATCAACAACAGGCTGTACCAAAGACCTGCTCACCGCCTCCATCCAGTGACACTTGTTGCTATTAATACTCTTCATCTGGCATAAAGGATAAGAAAGCCTTTAGCCTCAGATAAGTGGTGAAAGTTCACTGATGACTATGCATTGAATAAAGAAAAGTATAATTTCTCTCTCTCCTGTTAATGCACCATTGAGATGGAAGCTATTTAGAGGCGCATCTCTGCGTTTTGTACAACATACTTTGCTTTTGTACAAAACTTCCCACAATAGGGGGACCTATCTCTCGTTGTTTAGCCCAGGCTGCAAATTTTTATCTTAACAACAAAACAGCTAATAATAAAAATTCATTGCAATAAGTGATGACTTCCTGGAATTTGCTCATTATTTATCAGACTGTGACATATAGGTTGTGACTTTCAAAAGCAACCGAAGAATGAGACAGTTTGAAGGTCTTAGTTTCTGGTAATCAGACTCTTTTAAGAAGACTTAAAGTCTGTTATCACAAATTACTTCCGGCCTACATGACTCACTCTCTTTCTGTAAGCGATTAGTGGACAGATTGTAATGGATATTTCTGCGATTTGTAGCCCAGGAGTATAAGCATGTATCCCCTTTCTTGTGCTGTCCTGCTGGATATCTCTGCCATTACAGGGGGCCTGTTCTCTCCACCAAATCAGATTTTCTTTTCTTATCAAGCAAACTTCAGCATGCTACCTAGCATTTGTTTTCTGGAAGCATAAACACAAGCTAAATTTTTCATGTCCAAATATTTATGGAAAGCTAAACCACGACATGACTGAATCAAAATGCGTATAAAGAGTCACCAAGGCATCTGAACATCCCTCTCCTGGGCTTCACCTACCTCCACTGTTGCTCAGTTTATTATATCAAGGCCTTGTGCATGGCTGGACTCCAGACATTTTGTGGCACAGTGTTTATTAATGCCTTGCAAAGATGAAACATTTCTGAAACAAGATTAGCATGAGTATTTACAAGCAGAGGGTTAGCTCTAGAAATAGCTCAATCAAAACATGTCAGGGCAGGCAGCTATTAATGGGAAATTATTTGCAAGGGACACATCCCCCTTCCCCAGTTATGCTCAACATTTCCTCCCAGCATCAGGTTTGTTCTCCAAAGCTTAAATGAGGAAAGTTCATGTTTGCTTCCTAGAATACAGCTCTGTTTATTTTCTGCTATCTTTCTGCCTGCAAAACTGCCTATTGATTTCCTAATGTGTATATTTCCTTTCTAATGACTAATGACTAAGCCTTAAGCTGTGCCAATGCTGGCAAAAGAGGGTGTGTCTATGCCACACTCAAGTGGACTAAAGAGGAATTATATTTGGGGTTTTTCATTGAAATAATCTCCGGTCATGTCTTGCTAAGCAGTGACCGCTCTTGTAACCAGCTGTGTGGGGACAAGGGGGATGGAAAGAAGTATCCTGGGAGAGCAGGAGGTTTGGAGGTGCACAGGAGTTACGCTGAGCCCATACACTATTGGCCAAAGACAATTTATGTGGCTTGGACTATCCTAAATATGAGCATGATGTTTAAACCTAGCCTTCTACCCTGGCAGAGTGTGCTTTTGGGAGATGCAGGAGTCCTTTGTTTTCCATTCTGAGGAAACAACAACCAGTATCTTGGCTTTCAGAATGGGTACACAGTCAAGTCTTGTAAATGGAATACAGTTAATTTGCAGTGTCCTGCTGTGAGCCTTGTGACACTGTAACCCGAACCCAAAATGTGACCAAAACTGGCTGTAGGCAGAGTACATGTCTTTTAAAGCAAACATATAAACAAAACAAAAACCAAAACCAAAATGCAGCCCCAACCCAAAAGCAAGCAAAAAAATTGCATAGAGGAAAAGTGAAAAGAAAATGGTGATTATTCCTTACCCTGTTTGAAACAGGAGCTTTTGCTAGATCACTATCTATATTCTACCTTTCCTTTCACTACAACTTGTCAGACAAATTTTGAAATCCAAGGCAAAAACTGATGGTTTAAAAAATTGCTCTCATTAAACTATTTTGGAGGGCTATAATCTAATCAAGAGATATGTCCTAAAGCTGGCTTGTTTTTACCAGCAAAAGGGGTTTTTAAAGGAAGATACACTATGTCAAACTACATGTGCACATGTCTTGTAGCTGCATATCAGATAAAGAGTTAATCCTTATAGAAAATGTGCATAACATAAACTAGAGCTCAGGTGATTTTCTGTTTTCTTGTTGAATAAAATATCTGGGAACAACGAATGTGATACTTTGCTCCTACTAATGCTGTAGCCTGTCCCTTTGTTTAATTACTGCAATTAATCTTAATCTGTCTTTGTCTGGCAACAGCTATGTTAGGAAGAACCAGCTGAATGCATTTAATAGAGACTGCTGTTTTGATCACTAAAGTCTTTTCTTTGACAGATAAAAATATTCAGTATTTTATTGCCATCTGAGTGGAAGCTGTATGATTCTTCAAAATACAATTGTGTATTACTAAGGGAGAGGGAAAAATATTTGCTACAAATGAATATTTTTGTAAACACAGTAGAAAAATGAAATTCAGTGTGCCTAGAACATCTTGCCCTGTTCTGTCCCTAAAAATGCCACAGCTGTGTTTCACATTGTGTAAAGCATCACATAAGCATTTAATTCACTCTTTGTAAATCGAACTACATAAAGATGATGTAATAATTAGGTCTGAAACAGATGGAAGGCCTACTTTAGATAATACATGCACTAAAATAGCATATGCTGGCTTCCTTCAGTTCTGTAAGTTTTAATCTGTGCTTTTGATCAGATGACAGTTACTGACAATAATAGAATAGGCAAGATTTGCACAGAATTTTCTGAGAGAGAAGCTCTTCAGTTTTGCAGTACTGCATTTTTTAGGCATTGCTGTATATTCATAGAGCTTCATGTACAATTTCTTGGTTGTGATTCTAGGAAAACACAGTGAAGCAGTACCAATCTCATTGAAACAAGCTTCAATTTTTCGCTTGAGTGTCAATTAGTAGAATTTTACCCCATGTAGACTGAAGGACCATAAGCTGCTCTGGTCTAACTTTGACAAAGATTAGCCAAGTGGGTCGTCTGGTCTTTATCTACCCTTGATCACATGAAGAATAAGACTGTACACACTTGGAGAGGATGGAGTGCACTGTCTGGACAGTCACACCTCCAAAGGTAAGCCCTCTATTGCAAGTGGGCCTCCAGCATCTCTGTAAGAAGAAAAGGTTATTTTCTTCCCTTTCCAATGCTCATCCTTGCAAAATCCCAATTAA